>NC_142469.1:53921333-54221750 GCF_049115385.1 Moschus berezovskii
CATGGAAGTGCCTAAGAAATAAGTTGTATAGATAAAAGGACCATTAGGTGTGCCCATTAAAGGAACGTAAAAATGTCTCAAAGTACTCAGATAAATCATCCTAGAGAAAAGGGCATCAGAAAAATGGACTGTACAATGAGTATAAATTAGATAAATGTGGAGAAGAAAAAGTTGTTCTCAGGTGGCACAGTGGTAAAGAATTCTCTTGCCAATGCAAGAGACACAAGAGACACAGTTTCCATCCCTGGGTTGGGAAGATAGATACCCTGGAGTAGGAAATGGCAACTCACTCCAGTATTTTTGCCTGAAAAATTCTCTAGACAGTGAAGCCTGGTGGATTATAGTCCATAGGGTTGCAAAGAGTTGGAATGGACTGAGTGACTGAGCACAGCACACAAGAGTTGTTCAGGCAAGAGAAATGAAGAGGAATGATAGTTTCTAAGAGGAAGATATTCATAAACATGTTAGAAAGCCTTGTGGAAAACCAGTAAAATGAGAACTATTCATTACTTACTAATTTTTGAATTACTTTATATCCATTAAAGGTATCACTTACTGATAACTTTGTACCAGGAACTATGTTCATATTTTCCTAATTTTTATCTCTACTACACACTTTAATTTGCATAGTATTTTATTATCCTCATTATTACATTTTGGTAACTTACCCAAGGGAACTCATCTACTAAGTGGCCAACTCAAGATTTAAACTTAGATTTTCTGACTTCCATTTGTCCCTTCAACCTGCAGAAAAGCCCTTTCTTAGTTAAGTATTAAACTCAGTTACCCAGTGTCAACAAACCATAGAAACTGTCTGATTCTCTGCTGACGATTGGTGGGGTAGGTAATTTAAGGATTTGCATACAAAAATAAATTTCATCATAAAAAAATATACAAGACAGCAAAAGAGACACAGATGTATAGAACAGTCTTTTGGACTCTGTGGGAGAGGGCAAGGGTGGGGTGATTTGGGAGAATGGCATTGAAACACGTATATTATCATACGTGAGACGAATCGCCAGTCCAGGTTTGATGCATGATACAGGATGCTCGGGGCTGGTGTACTGGTATGAACCAGAGGGATGTGATGGGGAAGGAGGTGGGAGGGGGGTTCAAGATGGGGAACACATGTACACCCGGGGCAGATTCATGTCAATGTATGGCAAAACCAATACAATAATGTAAAGTAATTAACCTTCAATTAAAATAAATAAATTTTTTAAAAACTCAATGAGTACCTAAAAATCATTAGGATTAAACTTAAATATAATGTATTTGTACACAGTGTATTCTTCTGGAAAATTATGCCACAAGTTTTATTTTCTAGAAAAGACTGCAATTTAAAATATTTAGAAATTCTACATAATCACATCCCTTTGAGATATCCAGATATATATGAATTTATTAAAGACTTGGTGATAAGGAAACCTAGTGAATTTGGCTTAACTTAGTATTTCCAAAAATCTATGAACCGCAGAGTCACTGTAGGGCGTGCCTGTATTATATACCTATCAGAATTGTGGAGTATACTCCAACATTCTTATGTAACCAATAATGTGTGTGTGTGTGTGCGGGCTAAGTCATGTCCAACTCTTTGTGGCCCCATGGACGGTAGTGTCCCAGGCTCTGCTATCCTTGGAATTTTCCAGGCAAGAATAGTGGAGTGGGTTGTCATTCCCTATGCCAGGGATCTTCTCAACCCAGGGACTGAACAAGCATCTCTTGTGTTTCCTGCATTGGAAGATGGATTCTTTGCCACTAACACCACCTGGGAAACCCGATGTAACCAAAAAAAAGAAAAATTGCTATTGCTACAAACATAGAAAGTGCAAGCTGTAATGTAAAATCAGTGTTTTGTTTCTAAGGTCAGACAGTATCATATTTGCCAAACAACTGCAAATTTAAAAGTTCCAAGGAGGAAATATAAATTTAGATTTTCTTTTTAAAAGCACAAAGCTATGACAAACATGAACAAATGTATCACCTTTGACTCTAATTACATTTGAATGCAGTATAAAAAATTCTCCATATAATATGAAATGCTTTCAAAACAGCTGTGTGACAAAGGTATTTCTTTTCTATTAGTTCTGAAATCAAGTGGTTATAAAAATATCCATTTAGTTGGTTTCTTTTACCAATATGGGTTTAACTCAAACAAGGTGATGAAAACAAATTCATGAGTTATTTCTTTTAATTAATTACTACATAGAACTAAGAGAACTCAGAACATTAAATTTATAAGATCCTAGTTAATGGTACTCATTTTTATTTAGGTGACTAATTAGTGGCATAAATGCCTTATGAGTAGTAGACCTAATAAAATACATTGACTGATAAATGGGTAAGAACTGGGGGAATCAAGTGTTATCCTGGATTTCTAGGCAAAAAATACTCCCTTTAGTGATGCCAGGAAAATGAAACACTTATGTGTTTTATGCCATGGAAAGAGTTCTGTATCTTTCTTTCTTGAGTCGCTGTAGTAGAGTTAATCGGAGTTAGGATATAGTTTGTCACTAAGAGTACCATTTAAATCTCAAATAAAGAGAAGTAATTAGTAATCAATGTCAAGTAATCAAGTGTGGTTTGAAACCACAGAGATCAGGACCTGAGTATCAGACACTGATGATCAGAAAGGGAAGTTAAGTTGGAAGTATCTGCCATGATTCAGGACTTACATGATTGTCATCTGATAACCACAATTTCCCAACATATGTAAGGGATTCTTGAGTCTGACTCAAAGGATAATATATTTTTTTCTCCTAGACTCTTTATATTCCTGGGAAGTCCTGAATTTATAATTATTTGTCAAGCCAAACAGAATACAGCAGGTGTCAGGACAGAAGCAACAAAAGCATCATGAAAGGAAAAAATGTTCAGTGGTATAGATTCACGGAAAACACACACGAGTTCTCTACATGAACAGTATCACCACTATTCATGATTCAAACCACCCTCTATTTTGATAACTCCAAATATGATTTCCATTCTCTTTAGGTATGGAACTACATGTCTAACTGCCAACCAGATCATATACCATAGAAAAACTAAATGCTATATGTTCAAAATTAAAATTCAATTTGTATTATCCCAATTTGCTATTTTATGTCAATTCTGTTTCCAGCCACATTTACCAGAAAAATAAAAGTGCTCTTAACCTCTGAACTCTTCTTAAACTCTAATTTGCAAATCATTAATCCCTTTATCCCCCTTTCTTCACCCTATATGCCTTGGAAATTTCATTTCTTTCCCTCATCTTTGAACAATGCCATAGTTTGGAACTTATCATCTTTCACTCTTGCAATATTCTCTTGACTGGTCTCACTAAATTCTATCTCATGAACTACACACAGTTCTACCTCCAATACTAAGAAGGATTTTTTAAAATATCAAATTGATTATATCAATCATGCACTTAAAATCCTTCTAAATTGTCTCATTATGAATAAAAGACAGTCTTAAGTCCTTTAGGAGGCCTACAAAGACCTTTTTTCTGCTGTTGCCTGCCTTCTACCTTTCCCACTACTTCTCTCACACATTGGCTGTGCTCCATCGGGAGTGGACTACCTACAGGTAGTTATTCATATGCTCTAAGCTCTTTCACATGTCTGCAGCTTCAAACATAGGCTTCCCAAGTGGCTTCCCAGTGGTAAAGAATTTGTCTGCCAATGCAGAAGATGCAGCAGACACAATACCTACCCGGGTAGGTAAGATCCCTTAGAGTAGAAAATGGCAACTTACTCCAGTCCTTGTCTAGAAAATTCCATGGACAGAGGAGCCTAGCAGGCTGCAGTCCATGGGTTTTCAGAGTTGGGTATGATTGAACACAAAGGTTTACAGTTTTCTGACTTCAAACATACTTTTCCCACAGCCTGAAATATCTGGTATTCTTCACCTACCAGAGTAAATATACTACTCCCAAAGTAAATATAGTTCACGATTTGTGGAAAGCAGGCAGTGGCAGCCCCTCTCCTAATTCTTTACCAAAGTAGTTCTTAGGTTCTGGGCAAATATAAAAACTCCCGACAGTGAAAAGTAAGAGTAACAAAGTCTCGCTGAAAGTTGTAGGGTTGGAATTTAGATAACAGCAGATGTAAGAGTGAGATGTAGGTTCAGTCCCTGGGTTTGGAAGGTTCCCTAGAGAAGGGCATGTCAATCCACTCCAATATGCTTGCCTGGACAATCCAATGGATAGAGGAGCCTGGTGGACTTCAGACCATAGGATTGCAAAGAGTCAGACAGGACTGAAGCAACTAAGCACACACATACAGAGTAAATGTGTAAACACACTAGGGCAAGAGCATGAACATGTCATCAAAAAGGGTTCCTTTCTACTTGAGAGATAAAGCATGTTCTAGACGCCTCCTAAGAAATAATTTGTATAAAAGCAGAGTGAAAAGAGAGGACTGGTTTTTGATGCTGCTGCTGCTAAGTCACTTCAGTCGTGTCCAACTCTGCGACCCCATAGACAGCCCACCAGGCTCCCCCGTCCCTGGGATTCTCCAGGCAAGAATACTGGAGTGGATTGCCATTTCCTTCTCCAATGCATGAAAGTGAAAAGTGAAAGTGAAGTTGCTCAGTTGTGTCTGACTGTTTAAAAACAAAGAATGGATTCTTGGAAAACTGTATGCAGATCCAAAATTCAGTATATTTTCTCATTTAGATGTAGGCTGCACCACTGTCCCACATTGCAACAGTATGTTGCTAGGGCAGGGTGGTCAAGCTGACCTACTCACGTGACTAAAATTCACGACTTTTTAAAAATAATTATTGAAAATATACACTTATAAGGCAATTGATGAGGAAACTTGACTATCATTTTGAAAGAATTGACCCTAAACGTAAGACTGCAGGAAACCAAGAAGCTTTGGTCTTCTAAAGGCAGCTGAAAGGAATGCTTTGTTTTCCTCAAAAGAAGTTCTTGCTCAGAGGTGCATACTCCATGGCAACTAGACAACTAGGTAGATTCTCCAACACATTTCTGGGAAACTACCCACTTCCCTTGCCCTGACTCTAGCACAAAACTGAAGGAAAATTGAATGTGAATGAGAAATCTCAGTATGAAACCTCAGCCCCCATCAACAGTGGGGACCCCTCAACCACCATACTAGAGTGATTCAAACTCAAAGGACACCCAGCGCCACCATCTGGTATCTGCCAGTTTTTCCAACTGACCTGTATCCTACCCAGCACCTCCCTCCCCTCTTTCCCATAATTCATGATATGAAAACACCAGCTTTCCCCTGCATTCCTTGAGACTCAGGAGGGCCAAAGCAACAGCCTTTTGCTTTTTTTTTTTCCTCTCTCCCTTACCAAGGATTGAAGGAAGGGATCCATCCTTATTGTTAGAGGCATCAACTCCCTCCCCTAAATCAGGCTGAGAAGGAACCAGCCAGTTCTTCCCTCCCCCTGGTTGTTTTTCTTTCCCACCCCAGTTTATTTTTTGTTTCCCTGCTCCCCCTACCTCTGAAGCCATTTTATGAATGCCATGTGCCACCTGAGCCTCCAGTAAAAACAAATGGGCAAAAAAAAAAAAACAACCACAATTAAAATTTGTATCAGTCAAAAGTTCATTCTCCAGCCTGCTTTTCCTTCCTGATTGAGAATGCTAGCTCCCAAGATGATGTCACCTGGACTACGGGTTGTAGGATTTCTTTCAGAAATTATATAACATGGAGAATAGATACATAGATGTAAGTGTTCCCTCCAGATGGAAAGTCACATCCCCCAAAACAGTCCATTATTATCTGAGTTTCAAGTCTGCTGTCATTTGAGAGATGATGGTTCTGAATAATTTCAAAGCACTCTGCTGAACATTAAGCTGTATGATGCAGCTTCTATTTTAAGTGTCTTCACAGCACTTTTCAGAGAAAAGCTCAGCCTTATATAAATTTGTCATTAAACTATTTAAAGCAAAATAAATAAACAGAACACTTAAATAATAAGAATATATAATAATGGAAGACATTATTCAAAACATAAGAAAAGCAGGAAATAAAAGAAAAATAAGTGAAGTAAAAAACAGGAAAGAAAATGGCTAAATTATAAGCATGTATTTTAGCAAAAATAATATGTCTTTTGGTAAAATTTAATGAACCAAATTTTAAGAAAAGGAAAAAAATGAATAGAACTTTACATGAGAAAGTGACTCAGTAGACAAATTTTTTAAAATTTATATGATGATCATATATGAAAAACTCATAGTACATCTGAATACCTGATATGCATCAATGTACCATATAAAACTGACTCAAAAAGAGGTGATAAAATGAATATGTCAACAACTATAAAATAAATTGTATCAGTTATTAAATAAATCTTCCCAGAAAAAAAATCTAAATACTGTAGTGCTTTTAGTTTTGACCTAATATAAAACAAATAACCTCAAATAACTGCTTTAGAGCACAGCAAATACTGTGGACCAGTTCCTTTCTTTTTAAATGCAGTTAGCGTAATACTGCGGAGAAGGCAATGGCAAGTCACTCTAGTACTCTTGCCTAGAAAATCCCATGTACTGAGTAGCCTGGTGGGCTACAGTCCATGGGGTCGCTACTAGTCGGACACGACTGAGTGACTTCACTTTCACTTTTCACTTGCATGCATTGGGGAAGGAAATGGCAATCCACTCCAGTGTTCTTGTCTGGAGAATCCCAGGGACGGGGGAGCCTGGTGGGCTGCCGTCTATGGGGTCGCACAGAGTCGGACACGACTGAAGCAACTTAGCAGCAGCAGCATAACACTGACAAAAACAGCTAACAAAATAGTTAAATACTGTAACTAAGGGTCAGTCACTATCAAATATTCCTAAAACCAAGATATAACAAACAAAACATAGCAGTCCATTGAAATGATTTTCCACCATATCCCATAGTAGTTTATGTCTGGAATATACGTATTTTAATATTCAGAAATTGACTAACACATTCATCAGAAAAATAAGTACAACTAGAAAAATTAATAATATTCTCCACAGATAACTTATGTATTCAATAATAATTAGCATCCAATCCCAAGTGGCCCTAGTGGTAAAGAACCTGCCTGCCATCGCAGGAGACATGAGAGACATGGGTTCAATCCCTGGATCTGGAAGATCCCCTGGAGGAGGACATGGCAACCTATTCCAGTGTCCTTCCTTGCAGAATCTTTTGGACAGAGGAGCCTGAAGGGTTACAGTCCACAGGGTTGCAAAGAGTTGGACGTGATTGAAGTGACTTAGCACAGCACAGCACAATTTTGAAAAATATTTAATTGAAAAACTATGAATAAAAATTATTCTTGAGAATACAGCTATTATTGTAGTTAATAATTAAAAGTACAATTGAAACAAGGAAAACAGACTTAGATAACAAATTCTCATCAAATACAAGTAAAAAATAAAACAGATAAAGGCAATGAAAACTAGTACAGAAGAGATGAAAGTATAGCTCTGTCAATAAGCATGATTAAATAGCTAAACTATCAAAGAAATAAAAATAAATTAAAAGCTACCAAAGAAAATTACCTGTAAAACTCTTAAATATAGGAATATTTCAATAAAGTGACTCAAGTTAAGGAAAACCTTCAAAAGTAAATTATTTTCCTATATTTATATCATAAAAAACATAAAACCACATTGAACTCATAAGTAGAGCCTACTCAGTTCAGTTCAGATGCTCAGTCATGTCCAACTCTTTGCGATCCCATGAACTGCAGCATGCCAGGCTTCCCTGTCCATCACCAACTCCCGGAATTTACTCAAACTCATGTCCATTGAGTTGGTGATGCCATCCAACCATCTCACCTTCTCCAGGGGATCTTCCCAACCTAGGAATTGAACTGAGGTCTCCTGTATTGTTGGAGAATTCTTTACCACCTGAACTACCAGGGAAGTCTGTAGAGCCCACTAATGCTGTTTTAAAAGACAGTCAGCAGTCTGTCCTCACAAGCTCTATTTAACAGATATTCTATTGAAATTATGGCATTTGGTCTCCTATTAACGTTAGCTTATTCTATCACTGTTTTTATTGCTTTCTGTTGCTTTTAATATTCAATGAGACTTTTATTGAAATGCTAAGAAAGAGCATATCTTTTACAGTGTTAATCAGAATAACTTCTATTACAAACAGAATCTAGTGAATACTTTGATTACAGATTTGCAGACAATTCTAATTGTTAGCACTGTAAAACTAATACCAGAATAAATAAAAATGAGCACTAGTACTGAAATAGTAGATTAAAGATGAAAAATAGAGAACATGTTTAAACAGAAAACAGGCTCTGAATGCAGAGGACTTTTATGCTTTGTTCCTTCAGCTCTGTTTTTATTTAGATCTGACTTGGGAACATCATAAGTAGCTTTCCTAAAGTAACTTCAGCTCTGTCTCCTGCTTGACAGCTGGTATAGGGGCTCCAGACCATCTGCCAAGTGAGGATCCAAGTCATGGTCAGACACCTCTAAGCAGAGAGAACCAATATTCTCATGTCCTGATTTTTAAACAGTTTGCATTTTTTCCCTCTGAAAAAGGTTGGCTGTTCTTATGTTTATCCTAAATTGCTTCAAAAATATATATTATATTTTATTATTAGGAAAATTTCATGGAAACATTTATTATGACAGTAAGAGAAAATACAGATTTATAGAGCTTTATTCTAACTTAGCCAACTTTTGGTTAATGAGTATGAAAGAAATTGTGAATCTCATAATTGGAAGATGATTTAAAAGGAAAAGAATTTTATGTTTATCAATATTATACCAAATACATATATAAGTGCTAATTTAGTTGTTACATTTTATACATTCTTTCAAAATAAATTCAGAAGGCTGCTACATTATATATAAATGATTCATTTTAAGGTGTTTATTTGCATTCATCTTGTTACTTTAAAACAATGAGATTTAATCAGAATCCAGTATTATTAACATTTGTGAAGTTTATTGAGTACTTGGTTTTATATTATCTAAGGCCTGCAGACAATTTCACTTTTAATAACACCACCACTGGTCTAAACCACATTTAGTCATTCTAAAATAATTGTGTTATCTTTTTTCTTAGCTCAATTAAAGAAATATTATAAATGCATGTAATAAACTTTGATGTTAAAAATGGAAAGGGGTCATAATTAAGGGAATTATTTAAGAATAAACTTAACTACTGTTTCATTACATTTTAATGATTCAGATTACCCTAAATGTAGTTGGAAAAATACATGGAAGCCTAACAGATCAAAAAAATGTTCCATTCTTTAGGCAAGAAATGACCAATAACAACTGTAAGCAACAGATAAGCATAAATAATAATTACATAGTTGAATGTTTTTAGTCAATTGATTGGACAGTATTATTTATTTCATTTGTTGGCAGACTCTTATGCTTTTACTGCTGTAGGGCTGAGAAATCTTCCATCATCTGAGTCTCGGTCTTTAAATTTCCTTCAATTCATCATGGCTCCTAGAATCTGAACTCTGCCATCCCTAATTAACATTCATGTCAAAAGCCAACGTGCACTACAGGCTATCTCAATTGAAAGTGAGAATACCAGGAGGGAAAAGTGAAAAACCTAGCAGCTACCATCAAAACAGCTTAATGTTTTCAAGAAGAGGCAATACTAAAGATGACTGGCTTGTTAGGATCAAAGAGTACTGATGAGAGTCTCCATCTGAGCTCATACAGTGTTCTCTCGCCTAGGAAACAAACACGATTTTGACATCTCAAGACATTATAAAGGCACTTTCACATGAACATTTCGAATTGAAAATAAATAACTATTATAATCTGGAGCTTTTTTTTTAAAGAAACAACAAAATAGTGCAGCAGGCATATAGAGTATGCCTATTGAGGTAGAATTGTTACCTTAATTTTTAATAAATTATGTTTATTATTTACCTTTTTTTCCTTCAAAATTAAAATGCATTATGAGGCAAACTACAAAAGTTACTTTCTTCTATTTTGTTTTGCAAATCTAATAAGGAAAGGCATGCTTTTTAATGCCTGATTCTCACATAATAACACAAACACACACACAGATACACACACACATCCCTTTACTACACTACTGAAGGCACAATCATCACATTCTGAGCTGCTGCAAATTGTGTTTAGCTCTTTTCAGAAGAATAACTTCAGAGAACTTACATAATGTTCAAAAAAATCTAAGTTTTATTGGCCTTAATTACCATTCTAGGGAGTTTTTGTTTCTAATCTATGTTTACAGAAAATCTCCCAGAATTTGGAAAGGTGAGGAGAATATCTTTCTCTCTGAAATGTAGTTTTTAATCACCTGAAACTGTAACTGACAGTGTAACAGATTGAAACGAACTGTCAAGAAAAAAGGACTGGAGTTCTGCTAGTTGTGCTGTTCACCAGCATCTCAGGAAAGATGCTTCTGTCAGAGCAATACGGATTTAAAGGAGGGCTTGGCTTAGTGATTATCATTCGTTTTATAAAAATAAACACCAAACTGGTATGCTATTTAATTACTACACTTGACTGATCAGTTTAGATTGGAGATCTGGGTTGTTACTGTCTTTCTACTGGAATTTGTATTTTAGCCATTAAATATTTCATTAGCTTAATTCACAAGTGAAAGAAAGAGGGAAGAAAAGAAAAGCCAAAGCTCCAATCAATCAAATGTGCCATTGCACCGCTCTTCCAGTAAATGGTTTGATGGGAAGGAAGACTGCACCTATTAGCTAATCTCCAAACTGCATTTCATTTCTGAATCTAATTTATTATTCCCTTACATGAATAATCAAGATTTGACTACACAAAATTACTGCCAACATCTCCATTCATATAGGACTAAATAGAACTCATTATCTCCCTTTCCAACATCCTTATCATGCTCTGTGGTAATGCTAATACCCCGCCTCATGGGCTTTTAACCTTGAAGTCCTTGCTCACCTTTCTCAATTGTTTTTGCCCCACATGTAATGCATTCATGGTAAATCTCATACATGATATTTTGACGTTGTCTTCTTTTTCCTGTTGCATCTGGGTACAATATCTCTCAAATCAGACTCTACAAATATCCCATTCATCAGTACCCATGAACAAACCATACCTCCCTTGTTCAAAATGTTCTTTGACTCAATTCTTTGTTAAACTGTCTTAGAAAAGGACATTCATAGATTCATCCTGTCTTTCTTTTTGGTGTCTAAATTATAAATATGGTATTTAAAGAGACTAGGGTATCCACTCTGGCTGAGTAAATATAAAATTACTGGAACCATAAACAGAGCTTGGAAATATAGGAGAAACTGATAAGATGAGGCCTGAATTGAAGAACGATGTTTGAATCGTGCTGAGTTTGATCTTCAACATGCAGGAAGATATATGTCTTGAGTAGTTACAAATTTACATCTGAATCTCAGATCAAGGACATAGTTACAATTTAGATTATACAATTTTGCAAGGTACTATCATGATGCCATCTTTGAAAAAACTAAAGCAAAATTATTTCATTTCCATGTAGGTTTCTGTGGTTAAACTGAACCAAAAATTCATATTTCTCCAATCCTTTCTTCTAGACTTGGAATATGTTATTCATAATAAAATAATCTCCAATAAAATTATGGCATTGATAATAATGCTGACAACTGAAAAGAATATAACAACAAAATGAAAACACTTAAGGGTTTTCATTATGGTATCATTTTAAAACTAGATTTAATAAAGAAAGATGAAGGAAGCAGATATGTGTATGTGTGTGTATGTGAAATTATGTGCTTAAGAATGAGGTTCTGGTCACTTATAAAGCCTCTAAAGATTGAGACTCTAAGATTTTTTAAAGTATGCCTAATTTCACATTAAAACAAATAAAATAGTCACTGGCACACTAAAATACTACTAGTCATTAAGGGAAAGAACGTTTCTTTCTCTGTGATACAACTACTGATAGTTTTATGTTAATCTAGCTAATCTGGAGGTCTAAAGACTATGAGAATATATTTGAAATAAAATACAAGCTACCAAAGCAAGAATAAAAATAACAAAAGCACAATCTCTGAAACAGAAGAAAAAAATATGATGAAAAAAGATTTGCTTGCTTTAGAATAAGGTATGAGCAGCCTGAGTTTGAATGAGGCATTCATCTCACATAAACATTTAAGTAGTACTTGTATATGTATATCTACTGTATCTCCCTTAAATTATGTTGAACTTACCATCTCCAGAGCACATGATTAAAACTGCTTAGAAACTGTATGCTGCTGTTGCTAAATCGCTTCAGTCGTGTCCAACTCTGTGCGACCCCATAGATGGCAGCCCACCAGGCTCCCCCATCCCTGGGATTCTCCAGGCAAGAACACTGGAGTGAGTTGTCATTTCCTTCTCCAGTGCATGAAAGTGAAAAGTGAAAGTGAAGTCGCTCAGTCGTTTCTGACTCTTAGTGACCCCATGGACTGCAGCCTACCAGGCTCCTCCGTCCATGGGATTTTCCAGGCGAGAGTACTAGAGTGGGGTGCCATTGCCTTCTCTGAGAAACTGTATAGGGATTGATAAAAATGAAAAACCTTTTTCTTTGTAAAGCAGCAGTGTCTGGGTTTCCAAGCCTGAATGCTAGTAAACTCTAAGAAAAACTACATGCTTGGCAGTCACCCTGTGACAATGGGAAGATAAGAATCAGAGGGAAAACCCTATTGCAGGGACAGATGTGAAGCCTTAGAAAACTTCTTTTGTTGATATTATGGAAGAAACTGCAGAACCATTTAGGGGATATTTGGTCACTTCTCTCTTTTGTACCGTGATTCTTTCCATTGTCCTTGGGAGTCTGCTTTGAGATAAGCCTCCTGTAGGCTGTGGACTCCCAACAATAAAGCTTAACAAGCCTAAGCAAGTAAACTCAGCACTGAAATAAACAACCTTCCAGGAAGTGCTAGAAAAATAAAAAATAAGACTAAGTTGCAGATGCAAGCATATTTGTTCAATTCATTGAGCAACTGGGAAGAAAGAATCTCTTTAAGAGTGATTTTTCTGAAAAAGTAACCAAATTTCACAGTCATTGGCACGCTAAAGTGCTACTAGTCATTAAGGGGAAGAACATGTACAGTGGCATTTAGTTCTAGTAATCTTTTGATGGACAAAAATCAATTATTATACAGGAGCCACAGAGTGGGAAGCACTCAACATATTTAAACAGGCATGAAAAAATCTATTGAAAACCAAGAGCACAGAGGGGAAAATAAGCATTCCCTCTATGAGCTTAAATAAATATCCAGCCACCTGATACTGTCCCTTGCTAGTGTACCCAAGGTAGTAAGGACAACAGGATGAGGCTGATAAACTGAAAATAGAGCACACATTGGTCTTCAAAAGCTCTCTATATCTCATTCAGAATGAGTATTTTTGTTATGATTTTGGTGATTATAATTTTATATTTTAACAATTGAAAGTGAAAGTGTTAGTTGCTGCGTCATTTCAAATTCTTTGCGACCCCATGGACTGTAGCCTGCCAGACTCCCCTGTCCATGGAATTCTCCAGGCAAGAATACTGGAGTGGGTTGCTATTTCCTACTCCAGCAAATCTTCCTGTCCCAGGGATCAAACCAGGGCCCACACGGCTGGTGGATTATTTACCATCTGTCTGAGCCATGAGGGAAGCCATTTTACAATTTTATGCTCATTTATATGTAATTACTTTTTTTTAGTTTTTAATTATATGATGCTATATAATTTGGAAATTATGTAGCCTCTTCTGCAGGAGGAGGCTAGACCTAAAACTCTAGTCTACTCATGCCATCTCCTGAATATTCCTCGTATTACCTCTCTGGTTTTAGAATTTCAAATTCTGTGGTTGTTAAAATTCCCTTGCTTCTTGTATTTATCATTATGAATGGAATTTTAAAGTATCAACCTTAGAATCACATTTTAATGGTTGATACTTTAAAATTCCATTCATAATGATAAATACAAGAAGCAAGGGAATTTTAACAACCACAGAATTTGAAATTCTAAAACCAGAGAGGTAATACGAGGAATATTCAGGAGATGGCATGAGTAGACTAGAGTTTTAGGTCTAGCCTCCTCCTGCAGAAGAGGCTACATAATTTCCAAATTATATAGCATCATATAATTAAAAACTAAAAAAAAGTAATTACATATTTAAAAATTGTTTAGAGCTTCTGAAAATGAACGCTTTCCATGAGTAACTATACTCTATGCCCATACAGTATATTGGGCACAGATTATGTTGTTGAAGAGGTGTAAAAAATATTTGTAAACAAGATGCTTAATCTCAATTCTAAACAGAAAAAGTGAGTTAAGCTCCATTACTATTGATTGTCCAGAAATATCTGAGATTATGGTTTAAAGAAGGTGAAAGAAAACTGAGTGATGAATTAGGAGAGGAGAGAAACAAGAGGAAGATCAAGGCATCTAAGCGAGAGTAACCTAAATCTTGGTCCCTAAGGAAACTTCTAGATGTCTGGGGACACACCTATAATGGTATCATGGTACTTTAACAAATGTGGTATTTCTGGATGAGAAACATTCTTTAGGTGAACAATTCTCAGTCAAGATACTATTTTGGTCATAAACTATAGCTGTTAGACTTTTCCAAGCTGGGACACTAGAGATTTCATTTTACAGTATTGGTTGCTCAAGTAGGCTACAGATTGGTTGAAAAAACTACTGCTCTACTTTCTAGCTCTGTGGTCATGAGTAGGTTACTTGGACAATCTGAATACCAGTTTTCCCACCTGTGAAAGAGTATGGATAATGGTGTCTAACAAAAAAGGTTATTATGACAATTAAATGAGTAAATCTATGAGTAATGCTTTGAACATTGTCAAGCACCTAGCAGGCATGCCAAAGATGTGTGTTATTAATATTTGGTAATGAACCATATTCATATAACAGTATTTAACAAAGCTGAGAAGCATATAAAAAACTGGCCTCAGTCATTATGGTCTTCTTTGAATTTTGCAACTTTTTCAAGATCTTGCTTCAGGGCCCTTGGATGTGTTGTTTTATCTGCTGAGAATACTCCTTTCCCCTCCCTTTACTTTGATAATTTCTTCTCAAACTTCAGCTGTCTATCTTTCTGCAGTGAAGTCTAACCCGATTCATCCTTCCACACCTGATCCTCGGTATCACTCTTGATCATTCTGTAAAAGGCAGCAAGCCATGTATCTTTCTTTCATATCCTAATCACAAGGGGGTATGTCTCTGTGTGTGTGCGTGTATGTGTGTTTAGTTCTCCTTATGAATTCTACCATTTTCTAACTTTCATAAAGACAGAGATCATGCCTATTTTGTCCATTAAATACAGTGGTTAGCATAAACCCTGGTATATCATTAAGTACATATTTGTTAAATAAAAAAATAATGATAAAAAATGGAGCTAATTATGATAAGCACATTGATAAGCTCAAATTTTAGAATACTTCAGGTTTTTTTTGACACATAATAAAAATGTCAAACAAAAGCATTAAGTGAACTTCTCTTTGTGAAAATATTATTATTTACAACATACCCAGAATCTCCTCTGAGATTTTTGAAGAGAGAAAGGGACAAAACAACCATAGAATAAATCAAATGATCATACTTCTTTATAAAATATGTTAAGCATCAATAAATTATATCAAGCTGGCTTATAAAAATAAGGCAAGTAATCTCTTCCAATCTTTTCCTAATTATGGCTACTCTATGATCAGACTGTTCAGAGAAAGATTTTTCAACTAAGTGACATAAAATAATAAAGTACCTTTTCTTTTTAAGAAAATCACAATCACTTTGAAACTAACACAGTGACATGATCTAAAATATAAGTGACCTATTTATTAATATGTAAGCTGAGAGTGTGTTTCAGAATTGATCTTACATGTTGGTTATATGGATACATCATTATAGATTAGGGAAAAAATGTCCAAGATCCAAAAGCTCAATAATTTTTAAAAAGTTTTTTCTGCCTCTGATATTAAGATTTAATACCACTTATTTATGGACAAATATAAAATTGTTTATTAGTGAGAAAAATATTTGAATACTTCTTACAAAATAACTCTTGAGTAATTAAGCAAAATTGAGAAATTGTATGGGTAGTCTAATCACCTGCTTTGTTTGGACAACAAGTTTTCAATAACCTGCACACTTAAAAAAATATTTAAATACAGTCATTTGAAAAGTGTTTATTCTCTCTAGTTTTCTGCTTAATTAAATAGCAATTTTTAAAATTTAATTTGACAAATACTTATTGAGTGCCGGCTATGCCCCAGGCACTTTTCTCTGACACTAAGATCTAAAAAGTGTAAAATTTGATTACAGGCCTTGTATAGATTCATAGCAAATAGAGATCAGATAAACACAAAAGTTCTAATGTAAAAAAAATAATGTATGGTAAGTAAAATGATAGAGTATTACAATATACATGTACATTTCCCTGCCTGCCCCAAACATACACAACTGAATGGAAAGTTCAAAGAGTTCCACAGAGAGCATGCAAACTGAGATGGGTCTGGAAGGATGAAAAACTTTTCACAGGAGAACATAATGAAGTGGGCAAAGATTTGAAGCCATAAAATAAGTGATGCATTTGAGAGTTTGGCTGTATCAAGGAGAATCGAGAAAGTAGTGTGGGGGCTAGTTGCTGAAGACAGATGCCCTTGCCCAGCACACTTAATTTTGTGAGCATTTTAGAGGCATATATGGTATAAAAACAAGAGCCTTAGTAGATCCTAATTCTCAAAGGAGTGGTCAGTGATGTTTGGAGAAATATTGTACACATGAAATAATTCAAGAATAGTATAGTATTAAGCTTAAATATGAAGTACTGACAAGTTCTATATTTCAGGAATGGAGAGAAACATTGCAAGCAAAGGGAATGGGGCTAACACAATCAAAGGTTGAGCTAACTGGTTACCCTAGATCAGTTAAAATACAGGATTTCTGAAAGGGAGAAATGGGAAATGAGGATCAAAAGATGAGAGAAGACTGTAAAAGGCTTTGAATACGGTCAAGATTTGGGGGCCTTTTTAATGTCCAATATAGACTCAGACAAGAATATGTCTGCAATACAGGAGACTCAGGAGACACAGATTCAATCCCTGGGTTAGGAAGATTCCCTGTAGGAGGATATGGCAACCTGCTCCAGTATTCTTGCTGGAAAAATCCTACGGACATAGTAGGCTGGTGAGCTACGGTCCAGGGGGTCGTGGAGAGTCAGACACGACTGAAGCGACTGAGCATAACACAGCAGCAGGGACTCACTAAAGACTTATAAACAGAGAAGCAGGGAATGACAGAATTAGATCTTCACAGTGGATAGTGAAGTATATTATAAAGGGGAAAGGTTGTCAGCAGGAGGAAGTTACAGTTACTGTAATTGGTCCAGCAGCGGGTTATAAGATCCAGGATATACTGGCAGAAAAAGAAGGTAGCAGTGTCCTGTGACTACATTCCATCTGAGGACCACAGCTGGTGGATTTGAGAGTTAGCTTTGAAAAGAGAGGGGGATACAAAATTAAGTTAGAGGGAACCAGAGAAGTTTGGATATAGTGGAGCAAGTATTCACTGAAGTTCTTAGCAAAGGAGTTATTTAACAACACCTCATGAACTTCTATCACCATCATTTCATGATCACCAGCTTGCTTTATTATCAAGAGTCTTTAACCCAAGCTGTTTCATTTGGACATGTTTTGATCTAACATCCTGTATTGTTACAAAAAGACAAGATTATGAATTCCTCCTGGCTTGATGTTCTACTATAAATCAAATTTAGAAATCATGTAAATGCTAAAAGTGTGTAGATGTTTGTTTTGGACATTAATCTCACATTCTTACTGGCTACCTGGGGAATAAGAGGAATCAACATTGATAAACTTATTCTATAGGTGAAAGCACTTACTAAATTATATAAAAGTTCCTTGCTTGTCCTAAAATTAAAATTCTTATTTGCAAATGGCACAGTAGGCATACATGAACATTACTGTGATTTAATTAAAACATATAATTGCAAGAGGGGTAAAAATATCTAGCTTATCAGTATTAATTTAATTCTGTTGGTGGTGAAAATATTTCTGACTTAAAACAGCACTTGTCATTTGATTTTATTAGGGAGATTAGTAAAGTAAAAGTGATTCTCCATGATGAAAACAATTAAATTGAAAGCAAGGTTAAAACATAATTACAATAGAAAAAAAATCTCAAAAATAAATGACATGCCCTCTGAAATTTATTTGCAGGAAATGAAAGCAGAAGCAAAGTTCACATGCAGCTCCTCACATAACTATATTTATACAACTGCTTGTCCATGTATTTTTCAAATCTTAACATTCACAATTTTTCAACAGCAACTAATTTTGTAGAAACATAAAGATTCCCAGTAATAGATAAAGCTGTATTATTAAGCAACATAAGCAGCCCAAACATTAATAGAATTTACATCATTAAAGGCCAACAAAATAAAACTGTGACTCAATTAACACTGACTCATCCATTATACAGCAACTGCTAAATAACTGTAAAATATATTACATTCTGTTCATTACTACTCCAATTATAATGTTCTTTTCTATCCACTTCCATGTTTATCTGCATTTATCTAAAAAGAATGGGAAAACTAATACTTACCAAAATGGTGGTAACGATCAAAGAACGATTGGATAAGGAATCTGTGATGTTGGCTGGCTTTCCTTTTTGACTTTCTGTCATATTCAGGCCACTGGCTGGATCCCAAGTTCCAATCTATAAAATAGCATATGCACTTTGTAAATCATCCATCAGACACCTGGAGAGAGCGCTGCAGAGAAAGTTAAGAATGCTAACACTTATTATTCACCTCTGCTACATTATCTGCTGTTGCTGAAGTAAAGGCTGCTTGTTTTAAGCATGATTCACTGCTTTGTGAAGTGTGTCCAGCGAAGTGTGACATTAAAGAACAAAATGATCCATTGCACTTCTACAGTCAGCGTGGGAGCTTAATTTTCCATTCAAACTTTCATTCACCAAGATAAACCACAGTTGATGATACCTTGATAGTTGGCTGGATACTCATTAACAGCATATATCTTTTATAGTAATGGATCTATCTTATCCTATCATTACAATGGTAATATGCCATATTATATGGACAAAGCTAAAAGAGCAAGACCTGGGGATCAGGATAAATTTATAGGTGAAGGCAACTTAAAAGGGGCATTGATTTGTATTCCCAGCAACCCCACTAAGGTGAAATCATACCCCAAATTATGTCTGGAAGTTTTAAAAATATACCATTGAAGCTTTTAAAATACTCTAAGAAAGGAGATTACAGCAAAATCTCATCTGGATAGCCTATTCTAACACTACCACTTGTATCCTGTTCAGTGTGTATTTTAACTGTTCAGTTCAGTTCAGTTGCTCAGTCATGTCCGATTCATTGCGACCCCATGAATCACAGCATGCCAGGCTTCCCTGTCCATCACCAACTCCCGGAGTTCACTCAGACTCATGTCCATCGAGTCGGTGATGCCATCCAGCCATCTCATTCTCTGTCGTCCCCGTCTCCTCCCACCCCCAATCCCTCCCAACATCAGACTCTTTTCCAGTGAGTCAACTCGTCGCATGAGGTGGCCAAAGTATTGGAGTTTCAGCTTCAGCATCAGTCCCTCCAATGAACACTCAGGGTTGATCTCCTTTAGAATGGACTGGTTGGATCTCCTTGCAGTCCAAGGGACTCCCAAGAGTCTTTTCCAGCACCACAGTTCAAAAGCATCAATTCTTCGGCGATCAGCTTTCTTCACAGTCCAACTCTCACATCCATACATGACCACGGGAAAAACCATAGCCTTGACTAGACAGACCTTGGTTGGCAAAGTAATGTCTCTGCTTTTTAATATGCTATCTAGGTTGGTCATAACTTTCCTTCCAAGGAGTAATTGTCTTTTAATTGGATTTTCGAGTCCAAAAAAATAAAGTCTGACACTGTTTCCACTGTTTCCCCATCTATTTCCCATGAAGTGATGGGACCAGATGCCATGATCTTCGTTTTCTGAACGTTGAGCTTCAAGCCAAACTTTTCACTCTCCTCTTTCACTTTCATCAAGAGGCCTTTGAGTTCCTCTTCACTTTCTGCCATAAGGGTGGTGTCATCTGCATATCTGAGGTTATTGATATTTCTCCTGGCAATCGTGATTCCAGCTTGTGCTTCTTCCAGCCCAGTGTTCCTCATGATGTACTCTGCATATAAGTTAAATAAGCAGGGTGACAATATACAACCTTGACGTACTCCTTTTCCTATTTGGAACCAGTCTGTTGTTCCATGTCCAGTTCTAACTGTTGCTTCCTGACCTGCATACGGGTTTCTCAAGAGGCAGATCAGGTGGTCTGGTATTCCCATCTCTTTCAGAGTGTTCCACAGTTTATTGTGATCCACACAGTCAAAGGCTTTGGCATAGTCAATGAAGCAGAAATAGATGTTTTTCTGGAACTCTCTTGCTTTCTCCATGATCCAGAGGATGTTAGCAATTTGATCTCTGGTTCCTCTGCCTTTTCTAAAACCTGCTTGAACATCTGGAAGTTCACAGTTCACATATTGCTGAAGCTTGGCTTAGAGAATTTTGAGCATGACTTTACTAGCGTGTGAGATGAGGGCAATTGTGCGGTAGTTTGAGCATTCTTTGGCATTGCCCTTCTTTGGGATTGGAATGAAGACTGACCTTTTCCAGTCCTGTGGCCACTGCTGAGTTTTCCAAATTTGCTGGCATATTGAGTGAAGCACTTTCACAGCATCATCTTTCAGGATTTGAAATAGCTCAATTGAAATTCCATCAACTATTAGGTTGTTGCAAAAGTAACTGTGGTTTTGGACCATGAATTTTAAATCATTATAACAGGTTCAAACACATCTTTAATAATCCAAATAGGAACCATTACAATCAACATATTTTTGCCAACAATATGTTGGTTTATTCCTGTAACATAAAAATCCATGCTTCAGAAGTCTATGAATTCTTGGAATGGATTTTCAACCTCCTGCTCATTTTGGAAGCATTTTCCCTGCAAAAGGTTGTTGAGATGCATGAAGAAGTGGTATTCAGTTGGCAAGATGCCTGGTGAATATGGTGGATGAGGAAAAACTTCATATCCCAGTTCATTCAACTTTTGAAGCACTGGTTATAAGATGTGCGGTCAGGCCTTGTGGAGAAGAATTAGGCCCCTCTGTTGACCAATGCTGGCTGCAGTGTTGTGGTTTTTGGTGCATTTCATCCATCTGCTGAGCAAACTTCTGATATGTAATGCTTTCGCTGGGATTCAGAAAGCTGCGGTAGATCAGATTGGCAGCAAACCACTAAACAGTGACCATGACCTTTTTTTGGTGCAAATTTGGCTTTGGTAAGTGCTTTGGAGCTTCTTCTCAGACCAGTCACTGAGCTGGTCATTGTGGGTTGTTGTATAAAATCCACTTTTTGCTGCACACCACAATCCGATCAAGAAATGGTTCAAGATAAGACAATACTTCAAAATGACTATTTTTTTTTTTTTTGGCCAGATCATAAGGCACCCACTTATCAAACTTTCCAATTTGCCTCAAATGCTGAATAACCATAGAATGGTCAAGGCTGAGTTCTTCTGCAACTTCTCATGTAGTTATAAGAGGATCAGCCTTCAGTGATTGATCTCAGTTGGTCACTGTCAACTTCTGATGGCAAGCCACTGCACTCCTCATCTTCAAGGCTCTCGTCTCCTTTGCAAACTTCTTGAGCCATCATTGCACTGTAATACTGCACCTAATATTAATAATACCCTCTGAAAGATTAAGCCAAATGCTGTGTTCAGATATATTATACTCAGTGAACACAGTTTATAGGATGATCTCTGGAGATACATATAAGCATAAGATATAACTGTATATGTAGATTGAGTAGTTTACATACATGCACCTGCACTATTGCATGCCATGTAACAATGGTGACTACTAACAGAAAGCAGAAGCAGAGACACAGAGTCAGTGTTTTAGCCAGCATTAACTTTTCCTCACCCTCTCAAACCTGGGAGTCACCAGTTGTGAAATTTGTCTTTCTTATGTCCTTAGCCAATTACCCAAACAAAGCTATAAATTATTAATTTATTTTAACATAAAATTTTGCACATAAAAAGCTTTCTCAATTGCAGGTAAACCCATCATTAGTTGCAAATATTAAGTCAAAAATGCATTCAGTATACCAACCTACCAAACATCCTAGCTTAGCTCAGCCTACCTTAAACATGCTCAGAACACTTATATTAGCCTACAGTTGGGCGAAATCATCTAACAGAAAACCTATTTTATATAAAGTGCTGAATATATCATGCAATTTATAGAATACAGTATTGAAAGTGAAAAACACACTGGTTGTATGTCCAACAGGATGGTTGTAATGGTACTGATTGGTTACTCCAGTGATGGAGTAGCTGACTGGGAGCTGAGGCTCAATGAGCTGCCAGCCTTGCAAGAAACTGTCATACTACAGATCACCTGCTCAGGAAAAAAAGATCAAAATTTGAAGTATGGTCTCTACTGAATATGCATCACTTTTGCACTATCACCATTATAAAGCTGAAAAATCATAAGTTGGGAACTGCCTGTACATTAAATTATTTTTAAAGTGACATTGATTAAAAAGTTAAAGTGAAAGTCACTCAGTCATGGCCAACTCTTTGCAACCCCATGGACTATAGAGTCCATGGAATTCTCCAGGCCAGAATACCGGAGTGGGTAGCCTTTCCCTTCTCCAGGGCATCTTCCCAACCCAGGGATCAAACCCAAGTCTTCCGCATTGCAGGCGGATTCTTTACCCGATGAACCTCCTACCTAAATATACTAACAAAGATCTCATTGGTTTAAATCCAAATTAAATGTTATGATCTTTTCTATTTTCTTTACATTTTACTATATGTGCTCTTTTTGATCTCTCCATTTGCATAGCTTTATCAGTAACTTTCTAAGGTATCTATCTTCCTTTAATTGGAGTAGTACAAAAGTAGAAATGTTAACAATCTCTGTTCTTCATAAAAACAGATGTCATTCTAATAGTTGTATATCAATGTAGACCCCCATGTATTTTTTTTCAATAACTCATCTGGGGAGTCAATGTAAATGCATCTAATAATGTAAAAAAAATCTTGTCATATTTTCTAATATTTAATTTTCTTCCTACCACCTAAAACTATATATTTCTGATATTTTTGTCGATAAAGCAAAAAAATCAAATAATATAGTAAGGGGAAAAAAGAAAATAGTCTTGATTCAGCATTCTTTCCAAAGTAAATTACATACTGGTCAATCAAATTACTTTAAGACTGTGACTACCTTGATGTCATAAAGAGACTAATTACAATTTTGATTCAATAATGAAAGGTTTTCAGGGGCCAGACGGGTAATATCAATGTGTAAAGTGAAAGGGCGTAAGCCGATAGTAAGAATTTCTAGGCTAAAATGTGCAGTTTTTAAATCTCAAAAAAATCTCAAGGCAGAAAAGCAACTGGGGCCCACTAACCCAACCTGCTCTGCTGTGTGCCTTGGGCTGCACACCCAGAATAAGTACTTTTTTCTAATCTCTAGCAAGGCATCACCAGAGTTAGTAGAGGCCCTGCTGAGGATGTGGGTGAAGGACAGAAGGGATGTCAAACCTAGAATTCCTGCTGACCTGCTTAAATTGTTTCAAATTCAAAATCACTAAAAAAAAACAAAAAACAAAACAACCCAAACAGAAATGCCCTGTTGGCTAAACAGACATCTGCAGACTGTATTTTGCAGTGACTGGCGCTTTTCTGACCCTGATCTATGATTAATACCTATTACACATTTGTCCCTTAGATTTGATTGTCTTTTTCTTTCCCCACTATTGGCTAAATAGTTAGATTTTTTCAGACATATAATTCTGTTAGCAAAGCGCTGGCAGGCATCATTTGCCCAGTATCATCTGTCTAATGACAAGCTTGACCACTAAGTTTTTCAACTTTGTAACCAAATCACTAATACAAAATATTGTCCATTTCACTTACTGTTATCTTCCAGGATTACACTTACAAAAAATAAGTTAGCTAAATGTTTACTCATCTAAACCTACTAATACAGGTTCATTTTCTGTTGGTTGTTTTTCTAGCACTCTTTGGATGAAGGGGTTCTGGCTCATGAATCCATAATTACCTATAATCACAAATATTAGGTATCCCTGTTTATAAGTCTCAGGTTTCTGCACAGAATATTAGAAAATTTCAGAAATTCAGTGGTATAACAATTTAAATCAAATAAAATTCTGTATGATTCCCTGATTTTTAAGTCTCTTAGAACTGTATGATTCAAAAATTTCTATTGATTGAAGAAATTGCCACCAGTGGGACTTTTTGTTCGGTTTTAATCACAAGAGCCATAGACTAAATCAAGACAATCTTTTTTCTTGCAATCTATTTTAAGAACCATAATTTTTTCATTATATTATTCAATCAAGTCATTTAACATTATTTTCAGTTTCAAATTGTAATAAATATATCTAAGTACCCTTGACCTCAAAGAGTTATGGTAAATAGAGTGAGTCTATCTGTTGGTTTACTTGAATACTTCAAGTTTACAGTTATCTTTCTGGTATAGCAACCCTCTCATACAATTTAAAACATCACGGTTTGCATAAGTCATAACTTCACTTTACTTATAAGCATAAAATTAGATAAAAGTAATACGAAAGTACTTCAAAAATCACAAAGAACAATAGAAAAATATGGTATTACTCATTTTTCTGTTTTGTGTTCTGAACAGTTCTTAAATTTGCTCTTCTTCATGAAAAGAATGCATATTATTGATATCAAATTATAAAACATACAAATAGAAAGGAGAACATTAATTTAAACTTGAAGCTAAGCACATACCCATGTCAATCATAGCTAATGATTTAATGTATTTTCTTTAATTCTTTTTTCTTTACATGTATTTTCTTTACATAATTTCCAACATAGTCTTGTAGGTAATCTCCCAGACTTGGAAGGGTGTGTCAGATCACCAGGATCATATTACATCTCCATAACTTATCATCAGGGGACTGGGGCACATTACTTCTCTCCGACTCAATTTCCTCATCTATAAATGGGGAAATAACTTTGTTTACCTCAAAGAGCAATTGTGAGGATCAAGTGATAAACGTTTATAGTGAAGTCACTCAGTCGTGTCTGACCCTTTGCGACCCCATGGACTGTAGCCCAACAGGCTCCTCTGTCCATGGGATTTTCCAGGCAAGAGTACTGGAGTGGGTTGCCATTTCCTTCTTCAGAGGATCTTCCCGACCCAGGGATCGAATCCGGATCTCCTGCACTGTAGGCAGACACTTTACCGTCTGAGTCACCAGGGAAGTCCCAATGTGTTTATAAGTGTGCTCCAATTATTATATAAATTAATATATCCTATTTCCACACTATTATGAGTATTTTCTTCTGGAATTAAAAATTAATCACATTCAAAATTTTAATGATTATAAAATAGGAACATCATATAAACATATCACAGTTTACCTAAAGCTGTTGATGTTTGACAGAAAACCACAAAATTATGTAAAGCAATTATCCTTCAATTAAAAAATAAATAAATTTTAAAAATAAGGCTTTAGTAAAACACAGTTATTTACAAATATTTGCCCACATATTTTAGTATTTTAAAAACAGATTCCTGGAATTGGAATTACTGAGCAAAAAATAAAAAGAGTCAAGACTGTTAGTACATGTTGCTATATAGCTTTCCAAAACTATTACTGTGTTCATTATGATCTACCTGATTGTATATAGTATAATAAAACTTCCTCACAATTCATCTTCTACTTTTTTTCTGATATACAATGGGTTCTTCATGTCCTTTTTTTTAAATTGGAGTATAATTGCTTTACAATATTATATAAGGCAATTATATAAATTGTGTAGTTTCTGCTGTACAATGAAGTGAATCAGGTATATGCATGCATATATACATTCCCTCTGACTCTCCCTCCCACCCATCATGTTAAAATACATAATCATAAGAATTTTATATATATATATACAATGTGCTTTATTTTTTATATTTATCAGGATTAAAAAAAATTCTTCATATAATTTTGTGTGGTAAATTACATTTTCTCTTTTGTTGCTTTGATTTATTTTCTCATGTAGAAAAGCATTTATTTTCAGATGATTTTATTTTTAAAGCTATTTATCTGAGTATCTCATTAATTAACTGATGCTTTATTTATTTGTCTTTGTTTCTGACAGTTTTCACAGCATAAATTTTCTTTGTTTTATACTTCATATTACTCCTTTGGCTGAGATAATGTTTTTCTTTCCTCTTCTGAGATATATAATTGTTTGCCTCATCTGTAATTAGCATTTTGTAATTTCTTCTAAACATGTATGTTAGTACTTTTCCTTGTGAGCAGAATAAGTGGGACAGGTTTTTTAATTCTCTGTGGAATTTGAAATAATAATTTTCAACAAGTATACCAAAAACTTTCTCAGGTAGAAACAAAATAAACACTTCCAGCTGGGTGTAAATATTAGTTATATATGAAGTCAAGCTCATTTAAGGTTAAGAAATAATTTATCCACTAAAAAACATTTGGCATCATAGAATCTATTAAAATTCTATTTACATTCTCTTCTTGGCATTTGCTAACAATATAACCATGGATGTTGGGGAATAAGGAAAAGAGTGATAACAGTTTTTCATCGCAGAACAATGTAAAAAGGAAAAAAAATTCTCTGATTATACATAGTTTTTACTTAATTTTAGATAAATATGTCTTGAGCAAAGAGCATAACTGGCAATTTCTAAAGAAGGTCTGTTTGGCGATCATGAGAAACCACATTGTACATTATACATAGTCTTAGCACAATGTGGCTGCTGCTGCTGCTGCTAAGTCACTTCAGTCCTGTCCAACTCTGTGTGACCCCATAGACGGAAGCCCACCAGGCTACTCCATCCCTGGGATTCTCCAGGCAAGAACAATGGAGTGGGTTGCCATTTCCTTCTCCAATGTGTGAAAGTGAAAAGTGAAAGTGAAGTCGCTCAGTTGTGTCCGACCCTTAGCGACCCCACAGACTGCAGCCCACCAGTCTCCTCCATCCATGGGATTTTCTAGGCAATAGTACTGGAGTGGCGTGCCATTTTCTTCTCCGAGCACAATGTGGAGTCTCTATCAAAAAATACGGTTGCTTAAAAAAAAATTCTTCCTGATTTATAAAAGAATATTAGAACATTCTCTAACACCATACATAAAAATAAATTAAAATAGACTAAAGACCTATATACAAGACCGGAAACCATACAACTCCTAGAGGAAAAATTAGGCAGAACAATCTTTGACATAAACATAGCAATATATTTTTGGATCTGTCTCCTAAAGCAAAAGGAATAAAAGTAAAAACAAACAAATGGGTCCCAATTAAACTTAAAATATTTTTCACAGAAAAGGAAACAAAATTATCAACAAAACAAAAAGACAGTCTACTGAATGGAAGAAAATATTTGCAAATTATATGACCAATAAGGGTAGTTAATATATAAGTGTTAGTTCTCAGTCATGTCCAACTCTTTGTGACCCCATGGACTGTAGCCTGCCAGCCTCTTCTATCCATGGAAATCTCCAGGCAAGAATACTGGAGTGGGTTGCCATTCCCTTCTCTAGGGATTTCTGACCCAGGTATTAAACCCATGTCTCCAACATTGCAGGTGGATTCTTTACCTGCTGAGCCATCAGGGTTCCTTAAAGAGCTCATTCAATTCAAAATTAGGAAAATAAATAATCCAAATAAAAACTGGGCAGAAGAACTGAACAGACATTTTTTCAAAGAGGAAATGCAGATGATCAACAAATATATGAAAAGATGCTCAGCATCACTAATCATCTTGGAAATGCAAATTAGAACCACAGTTAGATACCAACTCATACCTGTCAGAACTGCTATCATCAAAGAGAACACAAATAACAAATGTTTGAGGATGTGGAGAAACGAGAACTCTTGTACACTTTGGTGGGAATGTAAATTGGTACAGCTACTGTGGAAAAGGTATGGAGCTTTCTCAAAAAAAATAAAAATAGAACTACCATAGAAACAGCAATTCCGCTCCTTGGTATATATCCAAAAAAAAAAAAAAAGACCAAAAAAACAAAACAGAAAACACTAATTCAAAAAGATAAATGCACCCCAGTGTTCATAGAAGCATTATGTACAATTGTCAAGACATGGAAGCAATCTAACTATTCATCACAGATAAATAGATAAATAAGAGATTATATATATAAATACATATATAATTATTATATACATATATATATTTACATAGTCTCTATCTCACACACACACACACAGACACACACACAAACATGCAGGGACCGAACCTGTGTCTCCTGCATTGGCAGGCTGGTTCTTTACCACTGAGCTACCAGGGAAGCACCAATGTAATTGGTGGGCTGCATATTTCTCTGTTAACTAGTGTGTCTATTCTTTCTAGATAATTTGCAAACTCAGGTACCTCAAGCCTACATGAAACATGAATAGTGGGTACTCAGTTTTTTCAACATAGCAGTTTTCTTACTAACTATTACAGGTAAATTAGACAGTTTTTGCCTTAATTTACTTAACCCCTTCCAATGTTATGTCTTCCCAATGGCTCAGCGGTAAAGAATCCATCTGCAATTGCTGGAGACACTGGTTCAATCTCTGGATCAAGAAGATGCCCTAAGAAGGAAAAGGGAACCCACTCCAATATTCTCGCCTGGGAAAGGCCAAGGACAGAGGAGCACTGGTTCAATCTCTGGATCAAGAAGATGCCCTAAGAAGGAAAAGGGAACCCACTCCAATATTCTTGCCTGGGAAAGGCCAAGGACAGAGGAGCCTGGTGGGCTACAGTCCATAGGGTCACAAGAAAGTTGGACATGACTTAGTGACTATAGTAACACAATGCAAAGAACTCCTCAGTTAATGATGTTTCTAAAACTGTCTATCAACCAGTTAACATAAGTCTGGAATTTCACCATTTGAGAACTATAGCATTAATATGAGAACAAGAAATCAATAAGTGTATAATGATCTCACAGAAAGGGATGAATAATCTAAACATAGATTTTTTTCATCACTGATTTTTATTTTTGTTTAAGACAAAGTCTAAACATAATTAAAGAGTTAAGAGACAGATGATACTTTTGATTTTTAAAATACAATTTGAATCAATGTATTTACTGTTCTCAAATATAACTGTGATAACATTCAGATAAGGGCCATTGTTTTGCAAGGATAAAAAAATACTTCAGAGATGACTTTGAAATCAAACCAATGCATTATAATTATGTTTAGTACACATGCGTGCTAATTGCTAACTCACTTCAGTTGTGTTCAACTCTTTGTGACATTATGAAGCAAAATAATAACTATAAATACACTGACACAAACTGAAAAATATCAGCACAGTTATGAAATTCGGCATGTAATGATTCTTTGTATGACTCAGACAAATTAAACAGTTAACATCTTCAAAGACAGACACTAAGTTTGTGTCCTTCCTAGGATCAATTTTTGCTTTTCAAGAAGCAAATGACGCATTTACCACAGGTGTAAAGATTGTTGGTCAACATCATCATTATCATTGCTTTCCTAAAGGGAGGAAAAAGAAATCTCAGTTCTTTGGAAAGTTAGGGGTCATCGTTGCCATGGAGACCAAGATGTATGTACCAAGTGTCATCAAAGAAAGATAAAAGCTGCTATGCATTAGATGTTTACAAATCTATCAAAAAAAAAGTCCTCAGTGACCTAAGGTAGATTTTCAGATTTAGATAAATTTTGGACTGTAAATCCATTCAGATATCTTTTCAGAGGGGGTTATTGATTCTGCTGACAATAGAAAGTTCAACAGTAAAATTTTATACAGATTACCACTCTTTCTTTAAAAATATATATATTCTACAAAAAACTTCTTCAAATGCACTTTGAAACGTGTTCTTTTCCTGGAACATATACGTTTGTAAACTCAGACAGGCTAATGGAAACTCACTACTAATTCTCACTCTTTCCATATATTATCAAAATATTTGAGTTTTTAGCAAGAAGTATGTGGAATGTTGATAGCAGTTTTTCTACCAATGGGTAAAAATGCAAGTAGTGAATATTCAGAAAACAGATTTTAGAAGTTGAATCTTTAATAGTAAAATATAACAAATTCAAACTTTTACAGGTTTGCAAATATGGGTCACCTTGATTTATGTTATTTATATAAATTCTTAATTTTGGAGAAACTGGCAAACATATATTCCATAAGATGGCTCTTGATAGCCATTTTTCTTTCTCAAGATTGTCCCTAAGGGGGCTGATTTTATTCTAAAAGCATGTTAAGTTTGAGACTTCATAAATGTCTCAGCAAAAAAAAAAAGGGGGGGGGCTATGGTTATATAAATAATCAGGTCAAGTTTATTGAGAACAGATCTATTTTTTAAACAAGTCTTAATTTGGTTATATTTGGTAGAAATGAGAGTGATTTTAGGGAGAAAAGGATGTTTCAATAAATGTTAAATCCCAGTTTGTTAATGGCAGTCTACCAATGGAGGTAGTAAGACTCATTTCTTGGATAGTTCCTTGCTGTTATGTGATATTAATGTAAAATTTAATTGAATTTTTAAAGAACACCCTAAGTTTGTTTCTGAAGCTTATTGCAGTGATCTACCTTTGGATGAAGATCAGATGCCTCGTGACCTGCAACCAGGACTAAAAAAAAAAAGACATAATTTAAAGGACTGTCTCCAACCTGGATGGAAGGACTTTTTTCAGAAGAAACTACACTACACCAGGATGAGAAGACGACGACATCAGAGGTAGACAGCTTGCCCAAAATGCTGGACCTGATTTGTTTGATCATTTATAATGTTTTCTTGACTTCTTAGCCCTCTGCATATAAATCAAATGCTTTTCTACCATAGGCCTGATCCTATGCTAGTCTTAGAAATTAATCCAATTGTCGGGTTTGTAGACATGTAAAAGCTCATTCTGCTTATACAAAAACTCTGTTAGACTTGTGCCATCCTAATGTCCTTAAACCATGGCAACAGTCTGCTTCTAAATCGGAAAATTAAAAACAATAGCTGAAAATCAGAGTCAGGGCTATGGGAAATCCAAGATGGCTGCTTGGCTTTTCCCAGCTCCCTGACAAACCTCATTTTTTATTTGATGGGTCAAAGCCTGCCTGGCTACAGGGCCTCCATAATGAAAAATCACGGAATATTAAGTTTTGTAAATTGTTAAATTAAGATTCTAGTTTTGTTAATGTCTAGTGTTTACTAAGACTCACTGCTGAGACAGTTTCTTGTTACATGATACTGCTAAAAGATTTAATTAAGTTATTTAAAAGGACACTCTAGGTTAGTTTCTAAGGCTTATCTAAGGCTTATCTAAGCCAGTCTTCAGATAAAGGTCGGATGCTCCATAATGTACAACCAGGAGATTAACAACAGACTATAATCATTTAACGAATGAAGTCAGGTGACTTGGGATATACCAGGCTTTACCTAATGAAAGTTCTTGACTTATAATTCTTATTTGACTAATAACTGCTAGCTATGGCTGTATTATTTTCTATGTCACTTGTTTCACTGAGTCTGTGATATAATGCTGAACTGACAGTTCCATATGAGATCAATAATTGTAATAATGTGACTCTGGGTATGGGAAAAAGCAACAAGAGGAAATATTTTCCTGGACCAGGAGGCTAGTAAGACAGTGGTCCAGAGATTTTCACTACTTGCAAGGCCTACTCCAATTTTAGCACACTGAGTGGCCCATCACTTCCCTAGATCTGGGAATGAGCCTTCCCAGCACCGTGGGACACAATGGCCATGAAATGGTGTCACATGGTCAGATATGTGGCTATGAAGGGACCCTGCTGACTGGAAGTTGGTACTTGCCAGCTGCCTCTACAAAGATTACATCATGACCATTGCAAGCTGCTGACACCCCCTGAAAGAAGTTCAGGGTGAAAATCAGGAATGAGGCACTCTGTGCTCTGAAAAAACAAACAAACAAACAAACAGAACAGGACTTCAGATAGTTAGATCTTTTCAGAAAAAGGTTTTATGAGTTCCAATTCTTGCCTCTTCTCATACCTAGAAAAACACTGACGTCATTAATGGTGAAATCTGCTTTGGCTATTAAAAAATTTTTTTTTTTTTTTTACAATTAAAAGTCAAAATAGAGTAGCTATGGTTCAGACATCCTGGGAAATAACTATTTCCCAGATATCCTGAAAAATGATATTATGGGTGTGATTTTGGATTAGACGCTGTGACCTAATGTAGAACTTAATGCTCCTGTAATGCATTTTTGCTTCTGTACTTTGCTTGCTGCTCGTAAAACCAAAGTTACTCCATTTTAAGATAAGGTTGTTTTAAAGTAAAGATTCCTAAAATTGTTTTTGAAAAAATAAAAAAATATAAAATTTAAAAAAAATAATAAAAGCATGCTGAGGCTTAGTTTGATCTTTTTGTTTTTTCTAGATTAATATAATATTAATAAAACATCCACATTTCAATAAGGATTTATTAGGCCTTTCCACTGAGAAGACAGAACATTCTATTCTCTAAGTTCTATTTTAATATATTAAATATCACGTTTAGGAGACTATCAGAAAAATAACCAGAATAGATAGGAAATTCTGATGCTATGGAAAGGGCAAGGGAGGTACACAATTATGATTTTAGTTTAACATCTCTATTTAGATGAAAATTTTAAAAATCCATTTAAATAACCAATAAAATATAACAGCAAGAGACTGATTTTTTTTTCTTGGAAAGCTCATGATATACATAGTTGTCACAAAGAACATTCAGTAAGAAAATTCAATCAGGTGGTAGGATAAAGCAATTTTATTATTGTACTTATTATTGTACACAGTTTCTTGGAAGGAATTCTTTTTAAAGTCTAAGTGTTTTCTTAATGGTCTTTAGATAGCTCATTTTGCAATGGAAATGAACCATTATCATATACTGTCATAAACTCAGTTCAAACCTATTTTGTGTAAAACCCTCCTGTTTTTGCTCTAAACAGAATCTTTTTGATGTCATATTCTAAGAACCATCTGACTATTTCTTAATATCTATTGCCATTAGTCATGTTTTTGTTCCATTTAAACTGGTCTTTCCAAAAATATAGCTGTCTCAGAGTACAAGATAAGTAAAGTCAAACCATTTCCAATGGTAAATCATATCCTAGTTACATATCCTTTAAAAAATCTATTAATTTTATTGTCAGTTATGAATAAATTTGTATATCCTCAATGTAGTGCCCAGGTGAAGGGTCTCCTGGTTATAATTATAGCAAAGGATGTGAAGGGATGTATATGGATTCTAAACATATTTTGAAAGTGAAATATGTAACATGATCTTTGAACAATGATTCAAGCTGGGAAAATAATTTATTATATTTTCCTTTTGTATTGTTATTAATCTCAATTGCTGTTGTTCAGTCGCTAAGTTGTGTCCAACTCTTTGCAACCCCATGGACTGCAGCATTCCAGGCTCCTCTGTCCTCTATTATCTCCTGGAATTTTGTCAAATTCACGTCTATTTAGTTGGTAGTGCTAGCTAACCATCTCATCCTCTGCTGCCCTCTTCTTTTGCCTTCAATCTTTCCCAGCAACAGGATCTTTTCCAATGAGTCAGCTCTTCATATCAGGTGGAGCCTCAGTTGCAACATCAGTCCTACCAATGAATATTCAGGGTTGATTTATTTAGGATTGACTGGTTTGATCTCTTTGCTATCAAAGGGACTCTCAAAGAGTCTTCATCACCCAATCCCAAAGCATCAATTCTTTAGCACTTAGCCTTCTTTATGGTCCAAGTTTCACATCCATTCAACACTACAGGAAAAACCATAGCTTTGACTATATGGAACTTTGGAGGCAAAGTGATGTCTTTGCTTTTTAATATACTATGTAGGTTTGTTATAGCTTTCCTTTGAAGAAGCAAGCATCTTTTAATTTCATGGCTGCAGTCACTGTTTGCAATGATTTTGGAGTTCAAGAAAATAAAATCACTGCTTCCACTTTTTCCCCTTCTATTTACCATGAAGTGATGGGATCAGATGCCATGATCAATACCAGGCTCTTAAAGAAAGAAATTGTCCTATCATTGCCTGAGATAAACAAAGTCATTTACTGTCTTATATCCTTAATCTTCCTCCTCTGTTTCAGAGAAATAACTGCCATGTCCCAAAGGCTTTTTTGGACGGATGTGCTTGGATGTGTATGCAGTATTCTTGACCTTTCTTATATCTGACCAGGTCCATCTGTGAATGACTACAGGAAGGAAGAAATTAGCACCTCCCCTCCGGAAGCTGGCCAGATCCAGCAAATGCTTGACTTTACCTCCTCCCCTTTTAATATAAAAGAAGTCTGATCTTACTCCTGGCTTTTTGAATAAAGACATTATTTCTTGCCCTAATTAAACCAATAATAATAATAATAATAGACGTGACTGCTTGTTTATGCAGTACCGGTGACCCTTCTTAGACCATGACTAACGGGTGGGTTCTTACCAAGGTCCCTGGCGAGACAAAGGAGAAGGAATTCACTTTGATCTATGATTCCTAGCTAAGTGGAACGCTGTATCCAGAGTAGCATTTTAACCCCAAGTTCAGTTCCATGAATATGTCCTACTTCTCTCTGTTTGTCAGAAGTATACCTGTTCCTTCCTCCACAGGAAGCTTCACAATCACAAATATCAGAAGTATGTATTATACTGCCATTAACTGGTTTAATCCTAAGATAAACATTTGAGAAAGCAATTCAAAATATATCTATTTAATGTACATACAAACAAGAGGTCTTTAACATATATGACTGTCCAATCCTTTCTTATAATTTAATGAATTCATTTATTATTGGCAGGTTTTCTTCACTAGAATATAACCATTGTAAAAAGGCATAACAGATGTTTATTGAATATTTGTTAGGAAATTAAATGAATAAATAAAGTCCAAGATGACAAGAATCAAAAAAGAGGCAGTAGCATGAGCAGATACGATTGAGGATAGTTAAAATTCCTAGCCTTATTCATATTAATGTAGTATTTTTAGGTTCTTTTAGAGACCACAATATCTCTTTCTTCAGCCAGTACAAGAGGGAAGTTCATTTCTGTCAGCTTTTTTTGAGATGGGGGATTGGGCATAGTGAGGTTGGGTGGAAGGATGAAGTTTATACACTTGTGATAGAACTGGAATTGTAATTTAAGTCTCCTGAATCACCATTTATTGAACCTTTAAAAATGTGAACTCTCTCAATTTAGGAACTCTGTCTTTTCATCTGTGAAATGGTAACTATACTATTTAGGAAAAGACAAAGGTAAAATCAACAAGACTTGTGAGCCTTCAGGAGGCAAATATTGCTATTACCCAAGTAGTTGGAGACACTGTGTTTTAAAAAGATTAAGAAACCTGTTTGTAAATAGCAAATGGTGGAATAAAGATTTGAGCCCAATTCTGTTTGAATTTAGTCCTTGATCTATTAATCAGTCTACTAAATTAAAAAATGAATATCTTTCACTGGTTTCTCTGGTGGCTCAGATGGTAAAGAATCTGCCTGCAATGAAGAAGACCTGGGTTCAATCCCTGGGCTGGGAAGATCCCCTGTAGAAGAATGGCTACCCACTCCAGTAGTCTTGCCTGAAGAATTCCATGTACAGAGGAGCCTTGCAGGCTACAGTCCATGGGCTCACAAGGAGTCAGACACAACTGAGCAATTTTCACTTTTAATTCCTACAATTTCAAAGTCAAGTCTGCCATAATGGCATTTCCAAAATATTTCCACTATTTGGAAAATAGTGACTAAACTAAAATACTGACTAAACTAAATCCCACTTCCCTCTTTTAGCTGATGACTTCATATACTAATTTTCAAAGGTTCTGAAACCGTTTGATGTGAACTCTTAGTTCCTTTTCCCTGTAGCTTAACTTCGTCTACTCTCAGGACATTATCTGTCTTCTCAGGAGATTTGTGCCAATTTCATTCTAAAGTAAATTTCCTTTTCTAATTTTTTTTTTTTCTACAGTGTTTGATTTCTAGCTCTATAACTAGCTCCTTCCACTTTTGCCATACAGGCACCACCATTATCCCTTAAGAACAGAGTCCCAATAGTCTGCTCTTCTTTAGACTAACACTGATGAAGGTTCAGTTAATACCGTCTGTCACTGTTTACTATAAATTATACTCTCAGAAGAGTTTCATGGCTTCATAGTAAAGTTATTTCAAACTATATCTTCCCAAGCAACCCACAGGACTCCAGGCTATTCTGTCTTTGAAATCACAATGTATACATTGTAAATATGATTGCAAATATCTTGACAAGATGTTCATGGTATGACAAAAACCAGCATTTTAGCTCTATTTCCCACTTCTACAGTATGAGAGTATGTGTATGTGTATATAATATGTGTGTACTGCAGATGCTGATTGCAGTCATGAAATTAAAAGACGCTTGCTCCTTGGAAGGAAAGTTATGACCAACCTAGATAGTATATTAAAAAGCAGAGACATTACTTTGCCAACCAAGGTCCGTCTAGTCAAGGCAATGGTTTTTCCCGTGGTCATGTATGGATGTGAGAGTTGGACTGTGAAGAAAGCTGATCACCGAAGAATCGATGCTTTTGAACTATGGTGTTGGAGAAGACTCTTGAGAGTCCCTTATACTGCAAGGAGATCCAACCAGTCCATTCTAAAGGAGATCAATCCTGGATGTTCATTGGAGGGACTGATGCTAAAGCTGAAACTGCAATACTTTGGCCACCTCATGCGACGAGTTGACTCACTGGAAAAGACTCTGATGCTGGGAAAGGTTGGGGGCGGGAGGAGAAGGGGACGACGGAGGATGAGATGGCTGGATGGCATCACCGACTCTGTGGACATGAGTTTGAGTGTACTCCAGGAGTTGGTGATGGACAGGGAGGCCTGGCGTGCTGTAATTAATGGGGTCGCAGAGAGTCGGACATGACTGAGCGACTGAACTGAGCTGAACTGAAATGATGGCTCATGCTCGTCGTATACAACTTTTTGTGACCCCGTACACTGTGGCCCTCCAGGCTCCTCTGTCCACGAGATTTACGAGGCAAGAATACTGGAGTGGGTTGCCATTCCCTTCTGAAGGGGATCTTCCCCACCCAGGGATCGAACTCAGGTCTCCTGTATTGCAGGCAGATTCTTTACCACTGGGCCACCTGGGAAGCCTTATGCAAATATATATATATATATAAAATAAAATATTCAGTTCAGTTCAGTTGCTCAGTCATGTCCAACTCTTAAATTATCAAGTGAATATATATGCATAGGTGTTCTCAGTCATATCTGACTGTTTGTGGCCCCATGGACTGTAGCCCATCAGGTTCCTCTGTCCATGGAATTTTCTGGGAAAGAATACTGGAGTGGGTTGCTATGCCCTCCTCCAGAGGATCTTCCCAACCCAGCAATCGAACTCAGGTCTTCCGCACCGCAGGCAGATTCCTTACCATTTGAACCACCAGGAATCCCAAGAACGCTGGTGTTGGTAGCCTATCCCTTCTCCAGGGGATCTTCCCAACCCAGGAATCGAACTGGGGTCTCCTGCATTGCAGGTGGATTCGTTACCAGCTGAGCAACCAGGGAAGACTGTGTACGTGTACATATATATATATGCTGCTGCTGCTGCTGCTGTGTCACTCCAGTCGTGTCCGACTCTGTGCGACCCCACAGACAGAAGCCCACCAGGCTTCCCCATCCCTGGGATTCTCCAGGCAAGAACACTGGAGTGGGTTGCCATTTCCTTCTCCAATGTGTGAAAGTGAAAAGTGAAAGTGAAGTCACTCAGTCGTGTCCGACCCTTAGCCATGGACTGCAGCCTACCAGGCTCCTCCATCCATGGGATTTTCTAGGCAAGAGTACTGGAGTGGCTTGCCATTGCCTTCTCCGACATATATATATATATGATCAAATGAAACATTATGTATGTCTTTCCTATATTGTTACATCTTTTTGAAATTACTCAATTTCTACTAATCTATAAATTCTCCAATATTCTAAGATAATTCTAAGAACCTTGTGTGCTGTGATATACTTAATTATACTCTTATCAGAAATATTCTTTTATTACTCTTTTGAGGTGTGAAACAGATATTCCATTGTATTTACTTACAAATGTGTATTACCTGCTCATTCTCTTGAGCCTCTTAAGGATAAGGACTATGTGTAATTAATTTATCAAATTTTCAAATTTCAGATAAGATCATGAAATATCAATGAAATGTCAAGGCAACATGTATAACTCACATTATTATACTCTGCTTACCAATAGGATAGATCATAACATATACCTGGTAATTATTACATTCAGGGTATTTCTATAATTCACATCGAAGCCTGAAGAAACCTCTAATATTCTCTTTGAGTCTAAGATAGGACTGGGTCTATGGTAGCATGAAGAGCATCACCATTTTTATGTTAATGTGTTGAAATATAAGCAGTGCTTGAGGCTCATCCTAGTGACCTGAGGACTTCCAAAGAATAAGGTAATAGCATTCCCAGTAAATACTGAGATTAGTCCATATGAGCTGACTGAACTTCACCATTAGCAATTCCAGCCTTGGGTATCAACTGATGTTCTCAGTCTAGGAAGCAAGGTAATTAGGAAGTGACAGTCTCACAAATATTTTAGTTACAGTTTATTATAAGATTCCTGATTTTGCATGGTCTTGACACAGGATACAACCAAACTCTCAATGAAAAGAGGTAATACTCATTAATTTTACTCATCAATTGGTGATGATATACTTCTTGCCTTGGTGACATTAAAAATATGTGTTTTCTCTCTCCTGCATCATTTAATCAACATTTATATATATTCTGTCTCATTTCAGACTAAAAGACCCCTTCTTTTGATTCAATTTCCTTCTTTAGTTTTCATCTATGAGTGATGGTCCATGTTCAATTGTTAGATGAAATATAACAATATATTTAAAGCAATATTATCTCAAAACTTTTTTTCTAAAGTTCTTATCAAAATATCTATTTTAATTTGTAGCTTTCAATAAATCCATCAAAAATATCTAAATGCATATATTAAAAATATAAGCGAACTTCTATTAAAATGTTCTAAAAGTAGCACCCAAACTTTGTACATCACCTCATTTGAATAAATAAAATCAAGGAAGACAGAGTCAATGTAATGTGTAGCATTCATGTTCATACCTAATTTACTTGTACATATTAATTCAGACATTTCTCTTGAATATGACCCAGCAGTGGAAACATGCTTTAGTATTTAATCGTTTTATATGGTCTGCTCTAAGTGGGAAAGTCTATGCAGGCACATGTGATTATAAGCTACATATACAAAGACTCATATTACACCAAATATCTTCTAATTATATTTTATAGCTAATTAGAATTATATTAATATTATCAGTATACCTTACATTAAATTAAGATCACAGACATTATATGGAGAGAATCAGAAAAACTTGATGAGAAAATAAAAACATAAAATATCTTAAAAGACATCTTTATCCTTGAGTTCTAATTGCCAATTATTATGTCCAACATAATGAATTGAGAACAAATTTCTTAGAGTTACTCAATAAATTTAAAAGTCAATGAAATGTGACTACAACAGGAAATATTTATTTCCTTTATTAGGATATATTTATTTAATAATTAAAGTAAATAAACTGAATGTTTCAAGTACCTTTTCCAGGCCTTCTTCCTTGAGGCTGATCACATCCAAATCAAAATCTGTTCGCAAACCATTGGTTTTGTTGAAAGTTATTCTGCCTGTGAGGCCTTCCCAATGTGCCTATGGGGAAAACAAACAAACAAAAACCATAGATTATTAAATATGTAAAGGATAAGAAGATAAGCTTTTTTTTGTACAAGGAAAAGAAACACTATCTTTGTTACTTCTCATAAATTTACATTGTTGTCCATTTTTAATATTTAACATTTTATTCTCTTCTGAACTTTGAAGGATGTCTTTTCCAAATATGCTATCCAAGTCTCAGGAAAAATTTCATTTTAATACTGTATTTGCCAGGTATAACCTTCCTTTTTGAGAAATTTGTGGCCTATGTTTTAAACAGCAAAGCTCTTTCAGCAAAGTGAGAAGTTGAAATAGTAAATATCTCACTGGGGATTACAACTAGAAATACTATTATAAAATACCATTCCTAACATAAAACTAATACAAAATAAATATTATTTTACAATTAAAGAAAATGAATCTAGGAAACACTTTGTTATATTACTTCAATCATACACTTTATACTTAGAATAATTAACATTGCTTTATTTTACCCTGTGTGATACTGGGAGAAATGTATCTAAATTACTTTACATCAATGTACACTTCCTATAGGAGCATCTCTTCAGGTAGAAAGAGGTGAGAATATAATAATATAGATACACAATGGATTATCCCTCAAGAGTGAGCAAATATCTAGGTTTTTTAATACAAAATGATTTTTCATTCTGCTGGCTATATAGCCCAAATTAGATGTTATGTATGTCATTTGCAAATAGCTTGGAAAAATAGTTACATGTGAAAATTTTAAATATTCTAACACACTCACAATTATGTTTGAATATATACTGAGACTCAGGTAAAACCCAGTAGATAAACGGTAACATTTCAATAAATATTACAAATGGATATAATTATTACTACATTTCTTAGGCTCCCTGTGTTTCTTGGATACTTATATGTAGAAATTCTAAAACAATTTTAGGCTAATAAATTATAAGTAAATTTTTTAAAAAATTATAATACATATCTCAGTGCATATTGTAAAATGTCTTCCTTGAGGTTATCATGTGTCAACAGGTGTCCAGTAAGGAAGGAAAACATTTTTTAACAATTTTTTCCAAAGAAAATAATTGTGGGCAGTGAACAAAAATCTATAGTAGTATAAAAATAAGAAATGGGATCAAGAAGAAAGTAGAGTGCCGAATAGTAAAAGAAATCTGGGTTAAAGACAGCACAGGGAATACACATCAATGAAACTGTGCAACTAATAAAACCAATCACAAATTAAATTCTGAACTTTCCAGCAACCAAACAAAGAAGAAAATATGATGAAAATACAAGACACAAAACCCATAATTTAAGACACATCAATTGCCTAGGAGAAATTCAGCTTTTCCTGGTACTGAAACCTGACAGAAAACTCTCTTTTTGGTCTTCATAAGAGAGACCCTATGTGATTTAGTGGACAAGATCCTCAATAACACCCTATAATGAATAGAATAGCGAATTACAGTTTCTTACAAGACTGTTTGACACGTCTCAATTGTCAAGTGCTTCATTCAGAAAAAGCTCTTCTTCAACTAGCCAAACCAATGTGCTATGTTAGCAATCCTCTGAGACTTAGTTTTATACCAGAAGTAAATGCAGAATGTAGAGTAATAAGAGAACAATATGCTGTTACAAGAATATCATTACACCTAGCTCAGAGTTCAGTAATAATTAGACAAGGAACTCACGAATATTCTTTACCAAGGTCCTGATGATTCTTAATTATGATTCTGTTTGCACTTTTATTTTCATGATAAATAATTTATTCTATGATGAGCTGTTGATTTCCTTTAAGCAATAAATGAAAAATCTTATATATGGTAATAAAAGCTGTGACTTTTCATAGTGAAGATTAAATATTCATAGTTAACCTTTCATATAAAAACTCATAAATCAAATGTACTTTAAGAATAAATAAAAAACTTCTGCTGTATCAAATAGAAAATATTTTTAGCTGACAAAGGTATTTCCTTCATGAGAAAATGAATAGGAAGAATACGTGTGTGAAGTAAATGTGTGAGTTTGCATGTTTGTGCATGATATTTAAGAATTCTCCCTTTTATCCTTACTATGAGCATACTTGGTCTTAAACTATAATAGACGTAATTAGAAATGATACATTGCCATAAAAATGGTTGTACTATGCAACATGAAGCAAACTTTGCACTTTTATGACTCTATATGTTCTGTTTTATGTTAATGCTAATACAATTAAAATAACTAGATGTTATACTTAGCAACCATAGCTCTAAAAAGTAATTCTTGAAAATGTACAAATAGAGTGTAATTTAGTGTAGTGCAAAGGGCATTCAAGTGAAAAATTCATTGCATATTTTGTGACTTACATTATAAATATTCTTTAAAAATCTATTTTTCCACATAAATGAAAAGTAACACAATCGGATATGACTGAGCAACACAACAACAACATACATAAAGATTCCGAAAGGTGAGGGGCAAAAATGGCATAAATCATATATCACTGATTCTCATCTGTTCACACAATCATAGACATTTTGTAGAAATTCATTTATTTATCATGTAATTTTCCCCTTTCTTCCATATTATTTAGTAAAACTGCTAATTTTGCTTGTATGGGAAAAAGAAGAAAGCTTAATTTAAAAGATACAATAAAAGATTACCTGTGAAGGAAACTGCAATAATCTCAATTCATTCAACTTGAGGACAAGTGAGACAGAGCAGAGGTACTTCTGACTCACCTCTTTAATTAGGCTCATGAAGCGGGTCCCAAAGCGCCAGGGTTTGTGTCGATTGCACTGTAAGGAGCTGACTGTCATCTGGGGAAACTGTTGGACACCCACAGACACCACGTGCACAGCATCATACATGAGAGCAGCATCAGTCTTAAAATGAGAGAAAAGGAAAAGTGGCGTCAGTACAACATGGGAAACCCATGATAGGAGGTTTGTAAGTAGAGATAAAGAACCAGTGAGAGAAATAAATACCCAGTTTTTCTTCATGTAAGGGAGAAAACAATATTTCCACATGCTATGGTTCTCTTAAAGAAGCTACTGTGATCAAATCCCTTCATGGGCTCCATTAGCACATCTGACCTACCCTCCCTTTCCTGAAGTGATAACATGATTTCATATCATCCCACTATCTCTGCTTACATAGGAAATGTGTGCAGACATGCATTATTTCATTCTTTGTCCTACCCTTTGTCTCTAGCTTACTCTGTTCCTCTGTACACATGTATGTGTGCGCACAAATACACAAGGAATACAAATATGAACATTTTAATAGTTCCTTAAATTACATATTGTGGATAAAAGTAAATGAGTAAATAATTTCCTTTCATAGAAAGAAACAAGAGATTTGAAGAGATTTACCTAAAAAGCTTAAAGATAAACCCTAATTTTTCCTGCAATTCAGCTTTTCAAAAGATTCAGTCTCAGAAATGATGATACAGTTTTGAATCTCAATACATGTGTTAATCTCTTTTCAAGAAACTAAGCTTAATCCCCTGTACTGTTTTCTTTTCCCAAAATTTCCATATGAATAAAAGTTCATTTTGGCTTCTCAAGCAAAATGAATATGAATTCTACTGTGTTTGCACCTGCTCAAATGACTGGCCACTTTAGAGGTGAATGATATAAAATAAAATGTTTATAAGTCATAACAAACCAGAGACTCAGTAACTGTCAAGTGCTGTGTTAAATGGACCCTCACATTGTGTTTGACGGATCTGTGCCAGGCTCACTACCTACAGAAGAGGGCCACACTGACAATGAGGGTAGCAATGAACTTTGGGCCATCTGCTTGGCATGCTTTGGAATAAAAGCATATATTTCCTCTTCTCATTCACACAATTAGTGAGCTGTGAAATGAATTCCAAAATGAATAGGAACCCTGTAGATTATAGCATTTGCCACAATACAATACGAAATGAGTACACACAGTAGCTTTCATGCAAATGGATCCTCAGAAACTTAACCACATAAAATGGAAGGCAGCTAAAGAGCCCAATGCAATGACAGAACATAATAATAATACCATTTTATAGTTCATAAATCTTTGGGGAATATAGCTCAGATTCATAACCTTTGTTTGGTAAATACCAGCTGACTACTTTCGCACACTGACGGCTGCAGAGTGAAAACTAGAGGAGCCGTGTTGATACAGGCACATATCATGAGCCTGAGGATCAGGCTGATATTTATCTTTGGCCTGAGTTAACACTCAGAGGACATATCTCATACACCACACTGGTGGTTATAAAAAAAGTTAACAAGATGTGAAAGACATGTTTGATTTTAAAATAAAATGAATTTTTTAAAAGTCACTATCAACAAACGTATAGAGATATGAACACTTTAAGAGACTACCAGAGAGAAGATAAAGGGCAATTTTGCAAGTTGCACATTAAGGGAATTTTTTAAATATCCATGTTCTTTTTAGCCCAGTAACTTCTCTTTCTGGAATTTGCCCTGAGAAAATAAAAGATAAGAACAAAATCTACACACAGTATTTGTTTTAATAAATAACAAAGAGTATAAGTCAATGTTCAAAATAAGGGAACAGAAAATCACAATGATACTTTATATAAACATTAAAAACCATGTTTAAAAAAATCATTTAGATGAGAAACTGCATGTGATATAAAGCAAAGTGTAAAAACAGATTATACAGAACTGTATTTCCAGCATTTGTGTACTTAACATATATGCTATTTAACATATTTCTCACAATAATAATTTAACAAAATACTGATATTGTTTCCATTTTACAAATGATGAAACCAAGGCTGAGAGATGTTATGTAACTAACAAAGCCATACAACTAAGAAGTGGAGAGGCCCAGATTCAAACAGCATCATTGGTCATAGAAAGTATTCTTAATCATCATAGTGGGCATATTATCTGAATAACAATAAAAAAATTAAAGTGAAGAAAATACACTAAAATGATACTACTGATTACCCTTGGGAGACAGCAGTGAGTAAAATTTGTATTTTTCTCCTTTTTATTTTTTACATTTTTTTTTTTTTTAAAGATGGAGGTTTACTAAATACCATTGCAATTATTCCCAAGATGAAATTTTGTCATAAAATAGCTAAAAGAACGTAATCTATGATATTCCTACTATCCTGCCAGGACTTACTGCCTTATATGATCTAATGTGACCTATATGAAAATTGCAGAATAGTATCATGAGGAACGCTGGGCTGGAAGAAGCACAAGCTGGAGTCAAGATTGCTGGGAGAAATATCAATAACCTCAGATATGCAGATGACACTACCCTTATGGCAGAAAGTGAAGAGGAACTCAAAAGCCTCTTGATGAAAGTGAAAGAGGAGAGTGAAAAGGTTGGTTTGAAGCTCAACATTCAGAAAACAAAGATCATGGCATCTGGTCCCATCACTTCATGGGAAATAGATGGAAAAACAGTGGAAACAGTGTCAGACTTTGTTTTTTTGGGCTCCAAAATCACTGCAGATGCTGATTGCAGCCATGAAATTAAAAGACGCTTGCTCCTTGGAAGGAAAGTTATGACCAACCTTGATAGTATATTAAAAAGCAGAGACATTACTTTGCCAACCAAGGTCCGTCTAGTCAAGGCAATGGTTTTTCCCGTGGTCATGTATGGTTGTGAGAGTTGGACTGTGAAGAAGGCTGATTGCCGAAGAATCGATGCTTTTGAACTGTGGTGTTGGAGAAGACTCTTGAGAGTCCCTTATACTGCAAGGAGATCCAACCAGTCCATTCTAAAGGAGATCAATCCTGGATGTTCATTGGAGGGACTGATGCTAAAGCTGAAACTGCAATACTTTGGCCACCTCATGCAACGAGTTGACTCACTGGAAAAGACTCTGATGCTGGGAAAGGTTGGGGGCGGGAGGAGAAGGGGACGACGGAGAATGAGATGGCTGGATGGCATCACCGACTCTGTGGACATGAGTTTGAGTGTACTCCGGGAGTTGGTGATGGACAGGGAGGCCTGGCGTGCTGTGATTCATGGGGTCGCGGAGAGTCGGACACGACTGAGCGACTGAACTGAACTGAACTGAACCTTATCTATTAATGACAATACTAGGAAAGAATTTAACCTAATTAAAAATTTGAAAATGATTTTTGGTACATAATTTCAGCTTCTGGATCAGAGTATATACTAGATGACAATAAAAACATTTAAGATCTGTGATTTTAAATGTAATTGCAAAAGGGAAACAATATTTATTAAGCTATAAGGTAAAGATAAATATTAGAGAAAAATTATAGTCAAAAAGCTGCTGTTTAAATAGCTTCTTGAATTTCCAGTTTAAAGTATGTTGATTTATTATAAAGTAATAAACAGAACTTCTGAAACTACTCTTTATGATATTTTCATCTGCTTAGGGTGCTTTTTTCATCCTACTTTTAAGCTAGTTGCTTTATGTGATAATATGGAATTTTTTTCCATTTAGACTTGATATCCTGCCAGACTTAACTTTACTATCTTCTTCATAAAACTGTACATATGTAAATTCTTTCAACTTTGAAAAAATTTGAGAAAGCTCCAGCTTATCAAAAATGTTTTCCTTATTTTCACAGGAATGCGCCTTAACATTAGTAATGTTCATTCAGTATTTACTTTGTGTGAGGCACTTGCCCTAAATCATTTCCTTTAATTCTTATAACCATCATGCAGTTGGAAATTCACTGATGAATTTAATCCCTGTATAAAATAGGAAGTTAACATAGAGGACAGTTAAACAACTGGTCTGAAAATCACAGCATGTAGAGATGGAGCTGGATTGAATCTAAAAATACTACCCAGAGTTTACATCCTTCTCTCTAGTTTTTGTTCAGTGTTCAACTTTTAATAAAGGAAAACAATTTAAAGTTTCAAAATATATGAAATATCAATAAGCACATGAATACATTAATATATATGATTTTTTATAAACAGTAAATATTTACATAATGAAAATGCACTATAAAGTAAGGAAAATAGATTGTGGAGAATTGGTAAACATAAATTCACTAAAAATAAATACATTGATGTATGAGATTGAGTCAATAATAGAGTAGTTAGAAGGTTAGTATTAACCAGGAACAAGGTTGTGAAAGAAGTAGATTTATTCTGTACAGTTGCTGCTCAGTAGATTTCCACAAGGCAAAGGTCCAAGAGTATCTTTTAAGATCAGGCTGAAGAGGCATCTCTACTTCTAACTCTAAACTGTAGAGTTTTACTGAGCTGTTCTGGCTAAGTCTTCCACTCTCTCATATTGACTCTATAACCCCTTGCCTTGACTCTTCTCTAGAGGGAAAATACAAGGAAAGATGGGAGGAGTAGAAGAGAAGAGGAAAAAAATGGAGGAGATACATGGGTTCATTACTTTGTCAATATTTTAATAATATTACTACTAACAAGCACATTGCACACTTACTATATTCCCCACAACTGTGTCAATTTCTTCACATGTATTTTGCATAGACCCTATATTTTAGTTGATACTACTTTTATCAGAGAAGAGAAAACTGAAGTTTAGCAAGTTTGAAGTAATCCTCTCAAGGTCTCACCACCTTGAGAAAACAAGACTCAGCCAAAACTTAGCTCTTAGAATGACCCTCCAAACTATCATAACAAGATTGGCAGAAATAAGACTCAGACAACAGATTTTAAAAACAAGATTCAGACACAGTCTAATTCTTAAAACCACTGTCCTAACTACCATAACCAATTACCTCCCTTAAACTAAATTCCCACTGAAACTATGACAGGCAATGGAAGGGAAAGTGACAGCAGTGGATCTCACATTTCTGGAGATTCTGCTGAACACCAGGAAATTATGTCCCATAGAGCATATCTCTGAGCTGAGATTCAAACAAAAGTTTATCTGTCTTCCAGGTCAATATTTTTTCCCTTACACATCATAGCTACCTCTAAAAAAACTTCAGCTACATAACATAAATGTGAATTAACCAAATCAATTAAAATAGAGTATGTGTACAACTTGGTTATTAAAATCCATAATTTTAATATGGATTTAATATGGGGTTTCCCTGGTGGCTCAGAGGTTAAAGCGTCTGCATGGAATGCAGGAGACTTGGGTTTGATCCCTGGTTTGGGAAGATCCCCTGGAGAAGGAAATGGCAACCCACTCCAGTACTCTTGCCTGGAAAATTCCATGGAGGGAGGAGCCTGGTAGGCTACAGTTCATGGGGTCGCAAAGAGCTGGACACGACTGAGCGACTTCACCACGACAACCTGGTTACTAAAATCCATAGGAGGGGGTTAGAAAAAGTAGCTATTTAGATCCTTTACTGCAAAGACAAAAGCTAGGCAGAGAAAAAATAAAACAGCAAGAAAGACAAAACAATTTATCCTATTTTCTGTCTTTCAAGCATAATTACTTATATATGAATAGATCATACTTATTGTGTGGAAAGTTAGAATATCTGTTCACCCTGGGAATATAGCCCAGAAGGAAGTGCAGTCTATGTAGGTACAGTCAGATCCAAGTGCAGCCCTCCCTATTTTACTGCTAGGTCAAGCATCTATCAACAGCTATACGAGCCCCCTTGAGACCCTATCCCAGATTAGACTGGAATTGGAACCTTTTCTTTCCAAAATAAGTTAGCTAACCTACAAAGCATGTCCATCAGCCAGAAACTTGTTTTGCAAACCTTTAAAACTATGCAATATAGTCCTACACATTTCAGTAAAACAACAGTGATCTTTTTAAATGGATGGCTTGAAAAGATCACAAGTGCCTTCTCATATATTATAAATATGCATTAACCATCTCCTAACTTATTGCTGGGTTTATCTTATACCCAGTCTAATTACTTTTAGGCATGGAGTGTGTAACGGGGATGCAGGTGGAAGAGTGACGAATGCTAATTTCTATGGCTGAGCTATTGCCACAGAAATTGGTTTAGTCACCCCATGCTTTTTTCATCTATTTCAAGTAGCCTCATGTCTGATGAGACTGTAAAGCATTGAAGGAACAGTGAAATGTACGTATGCTTACATTTCTTTTATGCTTGGAAAAAGTCCACTGCATATTTTTAAATAATTGAAAACTCAGAGAGATGAGATGCTCTCAAAATGATAAGAATTACTATTGCTAAATACTTTTGATTTAGGATATGTTATTCAAACATTTCAAATAATAAAAACAGGAATATTAATGGATTCTGTGAAAAGCTAAAATATTTCTATGTACTTAAATTTCATTTACAGAAGAATCTGGTACTAAGTGCTAATTACCAAGCATGTCCATGGGAAGTGCATGTTATATCAGTTTCTGATCACTATAATTATCATCATTAAACATTTTCTTTATAAAGTTCTGGGATAGATGTTCTAGAGTTGTAAAAAATTAAAACAAAGCTTTTATTTGCATGAGGGATGAAGTAATTAGTTAGAAATGAGGAGTTTTGAACTACACAGGATCATAGAAGCAAACATCACTGCATTAAATCTCTTCAATACACTAAAGACTTCTCTTCACAAAAGCTATCAAAGGTATTTACCTTTCTTCCCAATAGGGAGGCAGCCTTTTGGAATGCTCTATTCCCTAGGATATAATGCTTTGGGGGCATCCTGTTGAGTTTTGCCTGGGAGCAGTTGTAAAATAGCATTTTCCAATTTATTTTCTCTGTTATTCCAGCGGATTTACATTTATGACAGTGTCTTTCTGCTTAAGCATTTTTTTACATAGTTGGGCTATTGATCTGGGCTCCAAACACACCCAATATTGTATTTAATAATTTACATTTAAATGTAACTAAAGAGTGATGTGATACATGATATATATAAAGTATATATATGTATTAGTTACATATATAATATGTGACTAATCTTAAGAGTCGGAGAAGGCAATGGCAAGCCACTCCAGTACTCTTGCCTAGAAAATCCCATGGATGGAGGAGCCTGGTAGGCTACAGTCCGTGGGGTCGCTAAGGGTCGGACACGACTGAGCGGCTTCACTTTCACTTTTCACTTTCACACATTGGAGAAGGAAATGGCAACCCACTTCAGTGTTCTTGCCTGGAGAATCCCAGGGACGGGGGACCCTGGTGGGCTTCTGTCTCTGGGGTCACACAGAGTCGGACACGACTGAAGTGACGCAGCAGCAGCAGCAATCTTAAGAGTATCGCCATATCTTGATTGTAGTGATGCTTAAATGAGTGTATACTTAGGTCAAAACCTATCAAGTTGTACGGCTTAAATATGGCAACTATATTACATCAATTTTACTCTAATACAGCTATTAAAAAACTGATCATGAATTTTTCTGGGAAGATTGTTCATAGATTTCATTTTATTCTATAGATATCTAGAATTCTTACAAATGAAGCATCACTGATCTGTATCTTCTTTCCTTCTTGACCATTCTACTTTTAATAAAGTTCTTTACACTTTTTCACATTTTATCTTCCTTTCTAGACACAAACATCTTTTGTATAATAATCACATCTCTCTTCATAAAACCGTGCACAGTATTCCATATACTGCTTTGCCCACGCTTTATTACTATGGGCATGTATAAAAGCATTTTTCAATAAGTTGATGATTCAACCCAAAAGTTCATTTACACCATAAAAGAATAGGCATTAGGAAGCTCTGAATAACAATCACACTTTGCCATCTAGCTAGAATGTATTCCCTCCCAGAGGTACAGCGAACCAAATCTGCCAGCAGCTCAAATCTGGGAGGAATGTGAGTATAGCCTCTGTCCTGTTTCTTAAATGAATATATAGTAGCAGCTTCATGAACACATTTATCTTTCCATTAAATAAGTGCAGGCAGGTCCCCTTTGAGATCTGAATGCTAGCTGGCAGGTGGCAGATCTATTCTGGAACTCCTGCCTCTCAGATTTTGCTCATTTCTGAATTCCCATCTGCAGTATGGTGCACAGCACAGAGAGCAGCCTGGTTGGTCTAATACATGGAGTTTAAGTTTATGAATCCTGGCTATTTCATTGACTTGATCTTTTATCTAAAACAAATAATAAAAATATACTTAAATCCCCATTTGCCTTGTTTCCTCATTTTATAATTGGAAATGAAAATTGATGATCTGCCATATCTGTCCATTGTTGGGAAAAAAGTCACTTTTATAAACCAGATAGTTCCAAGAGAAAAACAGTTACAAATATTGATTCTTCTATTAGAAGATGTGTCTATTAAGGGTGGTGGAGAAGGGACTAGATTCTGACCTCTGGAGCTCCCTCGCACAATCAGCACAAGCCTAAATGGAACAGAGAATCAGCCACCCCTCTGAGCAAGGGTGAGGGTCACACATGGAAGGCAGGCTGGTGTTCGCTCATTCAGCTGGCACACTGCAGCCAGCGCTCTGCCCGGCACAGAGCAGGTGCACAGTGGCTGGTAACGGAACCGAGGGATGGAAGAAGAAATGCCCTCAGACCCAGTCGGGAGCCAATTGTCAGAGACAATTCTCCCAGTTACATTGCAGCTGCCATTATGCTTACTGTGTTGCCGGCTCTTTGTACTGCTCTGAAACGGAGTTCTTTACCAGCAGCTGCCTGGACTACACAGACGGCATGGGATAATACATTAAAGCAGTTTGCACAATCCCTGGCTCGCGGTGCATAGGCAGGTGTTAGATGATGATGATGACGATCGCCAGAAGAGCGGTAATCTCATCAAGATGGATCCTATCCAAAACAAGGAGCCGGTTTAGAAAGCAGAATGTTTCAACCCTTTTGCACCCACTGTTAGCTGAAATGAGGGAACAGGCCTTGTGCTGTTCAAGAGAGCAGATCAAGTTCTGGAGGGAGAAGGAGCAGGAAGGAAATTAACACACAACAACAACGTGATCCCTATAAAATGTGGTATGTACACAATGCCACAATTCAGTGCTCAAAAAAAAAAAAAGTTCCTGAACACACACAATATCTGACAAGTCTAGAATTTAAATATGTGGTAAAATATTACAGCATCTTGAATTTTGTCGCTAATTAAAGGACTGCTGTTGGACAGATAATTACCCACCAGCAACGTGAACCTGGACAAATCTGCCTTGCAGTTTTTTCTAGTCTTCAGTTTCTTCATCTGTAAAACGAGGGGCAGGAACCAGGTGAATTTTCAGGTGCCCTGTAGTTTACATTTGCACTCCTAGAAAAACTCATCTTTCATTTTGATTTTATATTGGCCTTTATAATGCAAACATAATCCTCATTTATCCATCTCCTCCCTATAATTCTTTATGCTTTGTGTACTTTTTCAATAAATTTTAATACCAACATTTCACACACATATATAAATAAGGGAAGTCAAAGTTAACTTTTCTTTAGTCATGTGTCTGTGTTCAACTCTACCCATTTCCTTCCTGATCCAACAAAATCTGCCAATACTTGTATTCTAGTTTCTTTGTTGTTTCGACTTTGCTGTTAAAACTTCTCAGGCACATTAAACCCACCTTGGTTTCCTGATACTTTGCAGAGAAAAACTAAAGCCCTTTCTGTTATTCAAAGTTATTTACTAAACTATCCCAGGATTTTATCATGTTTGATTCCTCTTCACAGTTAGGATATGGATAGATATGCCTGTTTTTCATGTTTTTTAACTAACCAGAATGATGCCTGTATTGCAGATTAGTTGAAAAAAAGGAGATTCCAGAAACTGCATGGTAAAAGACCTTTAAAAGGAATATGGATTTTTGTAGTTACCTGTATGGCATTCGGTACCCATGAGGGCTAAAAAGGAATAACAGCTTAAAGGAAATATAAAGAAAAGAGAAGAAGGGAAAAGAATAGAATGAGTTCAGTATTACAGTCAAATTGATGAGTTAGGAAGAAAGTTCAAGTTCAGCAAAGCTTTGAAGATTAAGAAAAGGAAACATTATTGGACGATAGTGCTGCTGGGATTCAGGGGAAAAAAAAAAAGGTCTGGTCTAGGATTAATGCAATGAGTAATTAATGGTTCTGTTTGTTTGGTGTTCCTGTAAATTTGGTAATTTAAATAAGTGTCTATGCTTCCTCAAACCAATACTCTCTCTCTTAGGCTTAAAAGCTATCCAAAAAAACTGTGGCAGCAATTTCACCTATTTTGAATAGGCAATCTAAGTGTTAATTTTGAGAGTAAGAGTTTTCGTTGGCTCTTTATGTTTCCATCATAAAATTTTCTATTATACAGTTTCAATCTTGCAAGAACTCTTGCTGGATGCAGTTTCTTTAATAACAGTCAACAATATAATTTTACAAAACAGCATTATTTCTCTGTAAGCCTTTATATCTTTATAAGGTATGAAATTCATTCCATGGAATTTTAACATTAGAATTCCGAAAGCTTTAGATGACGATTTTGCATTCTTTTCAAGAATTATATATATTCATCTCAAATATTTTCTATATAAATTTCTTTCTTTCCTACACACATCTTTAAAATGCACCATTTCCCAAGCAGAAAATCCTATTTGTTTTTACTGCCACACTCTCTAAAGTACTTTAAACATTTATATACAAATTCCAAGACATTTAGATGTTTTTCAAATACCATGTAGAGAAACTTCATTTTTTTAAATATAAATGATTAAGGAACAGCTGTGAAGCAGGCTAGAAAATGCCAACAGGTTTTCAATTAAAAGTTTCATTTAACTAATGTAATTATTCTTACCTAATTAAATTTTTCCACTAAGATCAGTCCATTGAGATATCTCATTCTCTTTTAAAATGTTCCACGAAGCTCTTACTAGAGACCATGAACCATACTGTATTGATGGGATTCTTAATGAACTCTCTAGCAACAATGCACTGGCCTTAATAATTTAGGTCCTGTTAAATCGTGTCTGCTTCTTTACTACATTTGGAACTGCTATTGATCTAGAGAAGAGTCAATATCAAGGGGAAGTATTCTCTGCACTTCCAGCATATGTCCAGTACATCCAATTATCCTGATATTTGGAGCTCAAATTAGCTTCTTACATTAAAAAAATTATATTCCTCAATATTGTTTATATTTACTTTTCTCAATGTAATGAATTAAAATTGATTTTATGCTGTTAACAGCCTGATTCTTTCTGAGATCCAAGAATATGCAAACCAAAAATATACCAGAAATTTGAGTTCATGTAAATACTAGTTCCAAATGCCTACAAAAATTGAGAACCTGATACTTTGTATATTATTTATCCAAACCAAAAATTAAATGATAGCTAAGATCTATTTTAAGCATGATTTGAAGAATATAGTTGAAGTTTATATAATGTGTGTATGTTAGTCGCTCAACCGTGTCTGACTGTTCGCGACCCCATGGACTGTAGACCCCCAGGCTCCTCAGTACATGGAATTCTCCAGGCAAGAATACTGGAATGGGTACTAATTTGCTTCTCCAGGGGATCTTCCTGACCCAGAGACTGAACTTGGGTCTCCTGCATTGCAGGTAAATTCTTTACTATCTGAGTCACCAGGGAAGCCCTTGATACAATTTCTGAATAAATAAAATGATATCCAAATAAATCATACCAATATGTGTCCAAAACAACTTTGTGCTCTTCTTGGGAGTCTAGCTTTTTATATTGTGCTCTGTATATAAAATTGTAATAGTAACTTCTCATAGGGGCTTCCCTGGTGGCTCAGTGGTAAAATCTCATAGAAATGTGAAAAAAAGTAAAGTTTCACAGAAATTTAATGGGACTTACAGCACGAGTTGACTCACTGGAAAAGACTCTGATGCTGGGAAAGGTTGGGGGCGGGAGGAGAAGGGGACGACAGAGAATGAGATGGCTGGATGGCATCACTGACTCTGTGGACATGAGTTTGAGTGAGCTCCGGGAGTTGGTGATGGACAGGGAGGCCTGGCATGCTGTGATTCATGGGGTCGGACACGACTGAGCGACTGAACTGAACAGCTTTAGCTTTGTAATGTATTAGTCCCTATTGGAAATCACGCAATCTTTCTTAGCTTCATTTTTTTCATCTTTAAAATAAGTAGAATAATGATGTATCTCACCTTATAAGGATCAAATTAGATAAATTTAGAAAAGTGAGAACTATAAAGATTTTAAATGTGTCATAATTACAGAATGAGGTAAGTGAGAATCTCGAGAATGTTAACACTAGTAATATCGATTCAGATTAGGATTCAGTCTTTGAGGGAAAAAATAATAATTGATCTGTACATTCACATTTCAGTGTACCTTAGATCTTAACATGAAGATTTCCTGTCTCTTCACTACTTTAAATAGCCTGGTTGATTCCTACTTTGAAAATGCATTGATTTAACTAATTATTGTTTTATTGCCAAGAGGAAATGTCTTTGCTTGCCCACTCTTGGGTCTCATGAATATCCCTTTTCCCATATGAGCATATGCTTTTGCAATTATCTTTTTTTATTTAATTTGTATTTATGTGATTTATAGTTTGATTCACTCATTCAACATTTATAAATATTATTGTGTTATTAACATCGAACACAATTATGAGTTTGGGTATTAAGACTGAGAGGTCAATTATTTAGACAAACAAATCAACATTCTTAACATACTGCCCCATGATGCGTAAAGGAGAGGTATCTGATTTTGTCTGGAGCAATGCCTACCTATTGATATGTTAGAAAGTAGGTACTGTATGAAATATTTTTCTATTAGCACTTACAGCTTCAACAAACAAAAGGAGTGGGGAAAAGCGTAGAAAGCAGAAGTTGGAAAGGGTAGTAGGATCAAGGGAAAAAGTCAAACCAGAATTCTCACTAGTTTGTTTTGTTTTTTTAAGATTATTTGTTGTTGTTAAGTCACTATGTTGTGTCTGACTCTTGTGACCCTATGGACTGTAGCCCGCCAGGTAATCTGTCCATAGGATTTCCCAGGAAAGAATACTGGAGTTGGTTTCTTTCTCCAGGAGATCTTCCCAACCCAGGGATTGAACCCACATCTTCTGCACTGCAGGCAGATTCCTTACCCCTGAGCCATTGAGAAGTCCTTTTCAAGATTATACTTTGTTCATATCCTGAGATTCCTAACATCTCCTTTCAAGACAATTAAAATATGCTTGTTCTTTAATGAAATAGATATTAAAGCGTTCTCCTGAAGTTGAGTCTTTATATATCAGTTCATCTTATAACTGATCCAAACAGGAAATTAAAAGAATAGAGCATGGAACTCGGAAGACCAAGAATATTATTTTATTAAAATAATGTAACTATGTTCATGGGATTCTATTGTTATGCATTCTCAGCATCTCTTCCTATTACAGCAGAATATTTTTCCTCTCCCAGTTATTCCCTGACCCAGTCTCCTAGCTCTATGCACTATAGGCCTTATTGATAACTACCACTGCTTCAGGCACAGCCAAGTTAAATCCAGGCCTTTTGAGGGAGCCACCGGGAAAGAAACACAGTCCTTCTCCTAAAGCTCTGTACCTGTGTATATGAAGTTTCATGGTGCCTCTGCAGCCTCTGTCTGAGAACGGAACCAATACAAATGAAAAAGGAGGAGAGTGATGGAGATTAGCTTATTTATGACTTTATGACCTGGAACCAACTGTATTCAACTGTATCTGAGGACAGATTATCCTGTACTTATGAGCGAGAGATTAAACATGCTTTCCTTTTGCTATTAACTAATTTTTAGGGAATTTTAGGCAATTAGAATCGAAAGAATCTTGAATAATGAAGGTCTAGGCTTTGGTTTCCTCAAGGCAAAATGTGATTACTACTTCTATCCACAGAGCTGGGATATAAATTTAGAAAAATAGGAAGATATATGCAAAAGAGGCCATATGTAATATTACAGATGCAAATACTAGAAAATGTAATAATCACATTAAATAAATTCACCAAATGTATAATTACTATCTTCTATTAATAATTTTTAATTCTTTGTAGAGAAAAATTTAATATTGTAGGAAATTTGAGGGTAACTACTAAGATATCTACAGTATTGAGAATTGGTTACACTAATAAAAACACAAAATGGAGCAACTGTAAGATGTATACACTCTGCCTGCCAAAATTTGTCTCAGTCAACATTAGTCAACATTACCGTTCCTACTGTGAATTATATAGGTTCAGGGACAATCAGAATGTGAACTGAAGCAAAAAACTTTAATGGTACACTGCTGAGAACATTATTAAGAAAGAAATCATAGAGGACTCTGAAACCAAATGTAAACTAACCCTCTGCAATGCCCTTTTAGTCAGTAGGTTAATAGACTGACATCAAAATTGGAAATGACCGATTAAACTGTATCAGTTAACTCTTGACATTTATACTTTTGAGTTTTATACTTGATGAAACAAATTATAAATCACAAACCCGGACATAAAAAACTTTCATTACAACCTTTTTCTGTGTATGCTGAATCCTTTGCCATTCAGGAAATTAATTCAAAGTAGACAAAGAGCAAGAGGCAAAGGTGATACCACTTTACTCAGAAGAGAAGACAATTTGATAAACTTCACCTGATGGATTTTACAACTGAATAATTACAGCCAAAGTAAGACTAGAGGGTGAGAGGCAGAAACTCAGAGGAAAACCAGAAGGAACAACATTTCCACAGAGAAATTACCAGCAAAAGGATGGTACAAATGTCTTAAAAGGCATAAAAAATAATCATCTGAAGAAACAAAAAGAAATTTAAGAAGTGATGAGGCAGTAAAAAAAGAATAGCCTGAGCATTCTGAAAATGAAAGAGCTTAAAATGGTTTTCCTTCCTAGTTGAAAAAGAAATTTGATAAATTTGTGAGGAAAAAATTTAAATAAAAAGACATTTCATATTTAACTTTATCCTTGACCTTAGGTCATTTATAGGAGTTCTATAAAGCATGCATTGACTCAAAACTCACTGATGGCATCTGAGTAAGTACAGTGAGCCTGAGTGCAAGACTGTTAACCACTGAGTAGGCTCCTAAGTTTCCAGAGTTCATAGCATCGAATAAGATTTCTTCTGCTCCTTCGCATTCCTACCCTGAGTCCCTTCACTCCTCTCTTCCCCAAATGTATATTCTTCAGGGCCTTCTCTTTCCTTTACAAGCCACCTAATGAATACTCACAGATACTTTGAATGAATACCCACAGATACTTTGAATGAATACCCACAGATATTTTGAAGGGAAAATTACTGCAATTATAAATATAATTCTATGTTAAATGTTGAACAGAATTTGACAGACTTTTTTATAATTAGGTATTTGCAACTACTTTTGTTCTCAAGGAAACCAGTACAAAGGTATTATGCATATCTATCATGCAAAACAGAAGAATAAAGTTTACTTTTATTTCTTTATTCTTTGAAATTAGGTGAATCACAAGGACTATCCTTGACCAGAATGTAAAAGAGAGAAGTTTACTATAGATATGAAAAAACTGGGTAATAAGCATATCTGTTATGACATTGCCATATTATGTCGATTTTCAATATATCCCATGAACCATGTTTGCTTTTTAAGTTAGACAGTAAATACTTCACAAAGAAGTTATTTAATTACTTTCTACAACTCCTACCATATGGCAATGTGTAGGCACTTTTTTGGAGAAGGAAATGGCGACCCACTCCAGTATTCTTGCTTGGAAAATCTCATGGACAGAGGAGCCTGGCGGGCTACAGTCCATGGGGTCACAAAGAGTCAGACGTGACTTAGTGACTAAACAACAGGCACTTTTCAGATATGATTTAACTTAATTTTCTTTAACAATCTAATGGCGTGGATAAAAGATTCTGAAGAGTTGAGGCTTAAATCATCCAGTAAAGGGCACACTTGAGAGATTCTGATTTTCTGAAGCCATGATACATTATGACAACATCAACTGTGGCTATTTATAGCAGCGGCTAGAGAACACAAGTTAACATCTATTTTCGAGACTAGCTCCACTCCTCTTAAGCTAACACAGTGTGCTCTATGAAACAAAGATCACTGAAAAGATAGCTTTTATCCAAAGCTTTTCATCATTGAAAAGTCAGCTTTCATTTCTTGATGACATGAAGTTATTTTTTTCAATCCAGAGGTGAGAAAGAGTCAGTAAAATTTCTAGATAAGAAAAATCACAATTTCCTCATGAGACATAGGTGCATAATGATGTGCTAGTACCTATGGTTGAGTGCTAGAAAAAACAGGTAATACTATTCCAGAAAACAATCTGGAAATCAATGTCAAGCACAAACTGGGACATTACAATTTCCCTTTGGAAATTTTACTCCATTGAAACAACAATACAAGATCACACAGATATATATACAAATACATGCATAAAACACAGTTTATACATTTTTTTAAATATAGCAGCCTGAATTTCAAGGCTAAGAAATTAATGTTATATAACTGAATATTGTAAAACTATTAAATTATTGTCTAGAGATATATGTATTGACATTTAAGTATAGATGTTAAAATTTAGATATCCATGCTATACAATAATATATTCCTCTTGTAATGGATTATAGTAGTATAGCCTTACATTCAGTAAAAAAATTTAGAGTCTGCCATCCACGCTCCAAACTTTGAGGTAATTATTCTCAATACCATTGATGTATAAATACAAACCCACATAGATATTGCATTTATCTTTATTGTTTTAATCAAAAGTGGAATAGTCTCAAGTTGCTTTAAAAAGAAAAGAAAAAAAAAAAAAAACTAAGACTATACCCTTCCAAGTTAGTGTTAGGTTCTACCTTATCATTTTTAGCTACTGAATGAATTTCAATTATGGATACTCTTAAGATATAAATTGTTTGCTGCTGCTGCTGCTAAGTCACTTCAGTAGTGTCCCCATAGACTGTGAAACCCCATAGACGGCAACCCATCAGTCTCCCCCATCCCTGGGATTCTCCAGGCAAGAACACTGGAATGGGTTGCCATTTCCTTCTCCAATGCTTAAAAGTGAAAAGTGAAAGTGAAAGTGAAAATGAAGTCGCTCAGTCGTGTCTGACTCTTAGTGACCCCATGGACTGCAGCCTACCAGGCTCCTCCATCCATGGATAAACAAAATATAGGTTATACACCTCATAAAGCACAATTGTACTCATGCATGATACTGGATAATTATGTGTTGTGCCTATAAACAGCAGAATTTTAGGCATATTTTACTTTATTGTACCTTGCAGATACCGTGCTTTTTATACACTGGAGGTTTGCAGTGACCTCGCTGGGAGAAATATCAATAACCTCAGATATGCAGATGACACCACCCTTATGGCAGAAAGTGAAGAAGAACTCAAAGGCCTCTTGATGAAAGTGAAAGAGGAGAGTGAAAGTTTGGCTTGAAGCTCAACATTCAGAAAACAAAGATCATGGCATCTGGTCCAATTACTTCATGGGAAATAGATGGGGAAACAGTGGAAACAGTGTCAGACTTTATTTTGGGGGCTCCAAAATCACCGCAGATGGTGATTGCAGCCATGAAATTAAAAGACGCTTACTCCTTGGAAGGAAAGTTATGACCAACCTAGATAGCATATTAAAAAGCAGAGACATTACTTTGCCAACCAAGGTCCGTCTAGTCAAGGCTATGGTTTTTCCCGTGGTCATGTATGGATGTGAGAGTTGGACTGTGAAGAAAGCTGATCGCCGAAGAATGGATGCTTTTGAAGTGTGGTGCTGGAGAAGACTCCTGAGAGTCCCTTGGACTGCAAGGAGATCCAACCAGTCTATCCTAAAGGAAATCAGTCCTGAATATTCATTGGGAGGACTGATGCTGAAGCTGAAACTGCAATACTTTGGCCACCTCATGCGACAAGTTGACTCACTGGAAAAGAGTCTGATGCTAGGAGGGATTGGGGGTGGGAGGAGATGGGGACGACAGAGAATGAGATGGCTCGATGGCATCACCGACTCGATGGACATGAGTTTGAGTGAACTCCGGGAGTTGGTGATGGACAGGGAGGCCTGGCGTGCTGTGATTCATGGGGTCACAAAGAGTCAGACACGACCGAGCGACTGAACTGAACTGAACTGTATCCAGAAAGTTTATTGGTGCTATTTTCCAGCAGTATTCGCTCGCTTTGGGCCTGTGTTGCATTTACATAATTCTTACAATATTTAAAAGTTTTCCTTATTATTACTTGAGTCCCTTATACTGCAAGGAGATCCAACCAGTCCATTCTAGAGGAGATCAATCCTGGATGTTCATTGGAGGGACTGATGCTAAAGCTGAAACTGCAATACTTTGGCCACCTCATGCGACGAGTTGACTCACTGGAAAAGACTCTGATGCTGGGAAAGGTTGGGGGCGGGAGGAGAAGGGGACGACGGAGAATGAGATGGCTGGATGGCATCACCGACTCTGTGGACATGAGTTTGAGTGAACTCCGGGAGTTGGTAATGGACAGGGAGGCCTGGCGTGCTGTGATTCATGGGGTCGCGGAGAGTCGGACACGACTGAGCGACTGAACTGAACTGAACTGAACTGATGATGATCTGCAGAAAGATTAAAATCTTCACTTTGCTGAAGATTCAGATAATGGTTACTATTTTTAGCAATTAAGTGTATTTTGATTAAGGTTGTGCCTTGTATTTTTAGACATAATGCTATTGCACACTTAATAGACTACAGTATAGTAGAAACATAACTTTTATATGTACTGGAAATTTTAAAAATTGCTACATCTTTTCTTTAACAGTGGTCTGGAACTGAACTTGCAGTAACTTTAAGGTAGGATTTAATGAAGCAAATTCAAATTTTATGTTTTTATTAAAAGTAGCATGTTTAATGAACTTATTTACAAAACAGAAATATAGTCACAGATGTAGAAAACAAATGTATTGTTACCAAGGGGAAATGTGGGGGGGCGGGGAGGGATACACTGGGAGATTGGGATTGATATACACACACTAGTGTGAAAGTGAAGTTGCTCAGTCGTGTCCGACTCTTTGCGACCCCGTGGACTGTCGCCTACCATGCTCCTCTGTCCGTGGGATTTTCCCAGCAAGAGTACTGGAGTGGGGTGCCATTTCCTTCTCCAGGGTATCTTCCCGACCCAGGGATCGAACCCAGGTCTCCCGCATTACAGGCAGACGCTTTACCGTCTGAGCCACCAAGGAAGCCACACTACTATTTATAAAATAGATAACTAATAAGGACCTGTAGTATGGAACAGGGAACTCTATTTAGTACACTGTAATGACTTATATGGGAAAAGAATTTTAAGAGTGGATATACATATATCTATAACTGATTCACTTTGCTATACAGCAGAAACTAACACATTTTAAATCAACTACACTCCAATAATTATCTTTTTTAAAGCATATTTTCTCTGAATTCTAGGTAACTCACTGTTTACACGAGCCACTTCTAATTTCCCTAAAGTTTTCCACTACAGATTTTTCATCTTCATGCATGTAAACTCAACCAAAAGTAAAGGTCAGGCCCCAAGACTGTGAGATGAGAGCTGCCTGTATGACTTGTCATTGTAAAGACTGCCCGCTTTGGACAACTACAAACAACCCGTCAGGCCATCATCTGCGTCAGTGGACAGAAAGAATTATTTTCTAAATACGGACATCAAAAGGAAAAAGTGATTAATCAAGTCATATCTTAAAGCTTTCCTACAAGCATTGTGCTGTTAATTAACATGGTATCTGTTTCCTGCAAATGAAGCCCCAAGCTATTAAATAAAATTACTGTGGTGCTCCCGAAGTGTGAGGCTTATTTGGTAAAGCACTAATATGCTTTTTTTTCTGTCTTGAGCTAAGCGATTAGCAGGCAACTCAGCTCTAGAAGATGACACTCCCAGAAGTCATCTGGTCTGAAAGGCATGCTGTATTTACCTAAAAAACAGTTTGACAATTATATGGCATGACTAGATGTTTTCAAACAAACATAGTTGTTTTATGTTTTTATGTATAGCTGACTTTGTTATAAAAAATAATTGAGGTAAGCATAGCCAATCATTTTTTCCCAATTGAATTTTACATAAATCCAAATGTGCTCATTTATGTCAAATATGAGGGCTTCCCTGGTGGCTCAGATGGTAAAGAATCTGTCTGCAATACAGGAGACCCAGGTTTGATCCCTGGGTTGGGAAGATACCCTGGAGAAGGGAATAGCAACCCACTCCAGTATTCCTGCCTGGAAAATTCCATGGACAGAGGAGCTTGGTGGGCTACAGTCCATGGAGTCACAAAGAGTTGGACACAACTGAGTAACTAATACACACACACAATATGTCAAACATGATTTTGAGGAAGATTTCAAATATTTCAGGAACTGTTTAGGACCATTATTTTGATATTATCAATGATATCACATATTGAACCATAAGATTTAGAAAAAATATTCAAGAGTAATTATTAAAAATTTATAATTAATACTATAGCTATTTGGTCTTAAAATTATCTACTAATATTGATTTTCTCAATTTTCTTTAAAATCAAGTCTCAAATCAGTGAAATATCATTTTAGGCATAAGTGGAATAAGTACACAAATTTTACCACTAAAGTGTTGTTTCAATGATGCCAGAGGATGAGATGGCTGGATAGCATCACTGACTCGATGGACATGAGTTTGGGTAAACTCCGGGAATTGGTGATGGACAGGGAGGCCTGGCGTGCTGAGGTTCATGGGGTCGCAAAGAGCTGGACACGACTGAGTGACTGAACTGAAGATAAAATAATGTAGATAAATGCTATAAAAATATGTCCTCACAATCACTTATTCTCTTAGCTTGTCTGATTTTCTTCAGAGCCCTACACACACATGTACACACAGAGTGTAGTTCTCTTCCCCTCCACAGAACATAATCTCCACTGGTACAGAGACTTCACTGATTGCTTATCTCCATGAGTAGACAAGAGTTTTCAGGTTGGATGATAAGTTTGAGTTGTTTCTGAAACCTACAAGTAAAAATGTCTGACAGATGGGTTGGACACGTGAATTTGTTTCAAGTTACAGGTATGGGCCAGGGATTTAAATTGGGAAATCACCAACAAATGTAGAAAGATTAAATAAAACCCAGGAGCAAATGTGAGTGAACTCCAGGAGTTGGTGATGGACAGGGAGGCCTGGCGGGCTGTGATTCATGGGGTCGCAAAGAGTCGGACACGACTGAGCGACTGAACTGACTGACTGACTGAGGAGCAAATAACATTCAGAAAAAAAAGTAGAGTGAAAGAAAAGTGTCTAATGTTCAAGGATATTTAAGGACTGAGAGAAGAGAAGTATGAGAGGTAGACCACGGGTAGAGAGAGTCAGGAGATAGTGGTGTCAGGGAAAGCAAGTTCAGTTCAGTTCAGTTGCTCAGTCGTCTCCTACTCTTTGCAACCCCATGGACTGCAGCATGCCAGGCTTCCCTGTCAATCACCAACTCCCAAAGCCTACTCAAACTCAAGTCCATCGCGTTGGTGATGCCATTCAACTTATTCATCCTCTGTCGTCCCGTTCTCCTCCCACCTTCAGTCTTTTCCAGCATCTGAGTCTTTTCTAATGATTCAGTTCTTCACATCAAGGGGCCAAAGTACTAGAGTTTCAGCTTCAGTATCAGTCCTGCCAATGAATACTCAGGACTGATTTCCTTTAGGATGGACTGGTTGGATCTCCTCTCAATCCAAGGGACTCTCAAGAGTCTTCTCCAACACCACAGTTCAAAAGCATCAATTCTTCGGCACTCAGCTTTCTTTATAGTCTAAATCTCACATCCATACATGACCATGGGAAAAACCATAGCCTTGACTAGACAGACCTTTGATGGTAAATTAATGTCTCTGTTTTTTAATGTGCTGTTTAGGTTGATCATAGCTTTTCTTCCAAAAGCAAGCATCTTTTAATTTCATGGCTTCAGTCACCATCTGCAGTGATTTTGAGGCCCAGAAAAATAAAGGCTCTCACTGTTTCCCCATCTATTTGCCATGAAGTGATGGAACCAGATGCCATGATCTTAGTTTTCTGAATGTTGAGTTTTAAGCCAATTTTTTCACTCTCCTCTTTCACTTTCATCAAGAGGCTCTTTAGTTCTTCACTTTCTGCCATAAGGGTGGTGTCATCTGCATATCTGAGGTTATCAACATTTCTCCCAGCAATCTTAATTCCAGCTTGTGCTTCTTCCAGCCCAGTGTTTTTCATGATGTACTCTGCATATAAGTTAAATAAGCAGGGTGACAATATACAGCCTTGATGTACTGCTTTCCCTATTTGTAAGCAGTATGTTGTTCCATGTCCAGTTCTAACTGTTCTTTCTTGACCTGCATACAGATTTCTCAGAAAGCAAGTCAGGTGGTCTGGTATTCCCATCTCTTTCAGAATTTTCCACAGTTTGTGTGATCCACACAATCAAAGACTTTGGCATAGTCAATAAAGCAAAGGTAGCTGTTTTTTTGGAACTCTTGCTTTTTCCATGATCCAACAGATGTTAGCAATCTGATCACTGGTTCCTCTGCCTTTTCTAAATCCAGCTTGAACATCTGGAAGTTCACAGTTCATGTGCTGTTGAAGCCTGCCTGGCTTGGAGAATTTTGAGCATTACTTTGCAAGCGTGTGAGATGAGTGCAATTGTGTGGTAGTTTGAACATTCTTTGGCATTGACTTCCTTTGGGATTAGAGTGAAAATTGATCTTTTCCAGTCCTGTGGGCACTGCTGAGTTTTCCAGATTTTCTGGCATATTGAGTGCAGTACTTTCACAACATCATCTTGATGCAAGAATTAAAACTTATGTAATTTTCTGAGTTTGCTTTGACCTTCCTTAAAGGTAAATGTCTATATCTTCCCCACTGTCAAGTCAGACAAAATTCATAAGCTGTTTTTGCTTTCCACCATGCAAGTAACAGGAGAAGGCAATGGCAAGCCACTCCAGTACTCTTGCCTAGAAAATCGCATGGACAGAGGATCCTGGTGGGCTGCAGTCCATGGGGCGTTACTAGTCGGACACGACTGAGCTACTTCACTTTCACTTTTTACTTTTACACATTGGAGAAGGAAATGGCAACCCACTCCAGTGTTCTTGCCTGGAGAATCCCAGGGATGGCGGAGCCTGGTCAGCTGCCGTCTATGGGGTCGCACAGAGTCGGACACAACTGAAGCGACTTAGCAGCCGCAGCATGCAAGTAACAAGTCTGTAGCAGTACTAGCAGCAATCGGGACTGGGTATATGATTTGTGAGGCCCAGTGAGAAATAAAAATAGATGGCCTTGGGGCAGGAGATGGGAGGGAGGTTCAAGGGGGAGGGGATATATGTATACTTATGTCTGATTCATGTTGAGGTTTGACAAAAAACAACAAAATTCTGTAAAGCAATAATCCTTCAGTAAAAAAGTAAACTAAAAAATAAAAGAAAAAAAGCATCTACTCAAACATTAAGATTGCACAATGGCAACAGCATAGCATTAAAACAAGCACATGTCTGTTCTAATAATTGGGTCCTGTGTGACTGTACAAATCTCATGCTCAAGAAATCGGCTCTGGAATCAACCTTCATCTTTTAGTTTCAAATGGTTTCAGATGAATGAAACAATAATATATTGTTTTCCACAAAAGATAAAACATTTCATCTGGAAATTTTCTTAAATCTTTAGTGAGCAAGAGAAAAGAATCCTGTGGTGTTTTAGAGTTAATAGCAACAGATACATGACTTCTCGGTCAATCAAAAAGGATTGATTTGAGTAGAAGATATTGGTGATTTTGACTGATTGAATAAACCAAGCATGATCATAAGGTGGTAATTTCCTTCCATTCAAAAACTGGAAACGAAATGTTTATCTTCTGGGATACAGAAGCATTAACAATATATCCAAGTAGCCAGTTAATTTGAGTTATTTAGTCAAATAACTAACAGTGATCAAATAACAGACAGTGACTAAATAAGGCCGATATTCCATTTCTAGAAACCTCTGATTCAGAGTCTTTTTCAGGATTGAGTGAATTAGGACAATTACACCAGCCCAGAGCTTTGGTGCTGAGGGAATCATTCAGTTGTTAAAAACAAATCCTGCGACTCCAATGTTCTTACCACATTGTCAAGGAATCAAAGCAGTAGGCATAGCCCTTTGATTTTCTGCCAAGACCCTCGATCTTTACATTGTCCTTTTGTCATTATTTGTTTCTCAGGAGGATGGCCTTGATGTTCTTTGAAACATTATTTCATTTGTACATGAGCGTCTCCAAGGAACCCCCAGCATGATTTGTCCTGGCACTGCAGCCTCTTGCAGACAGTGCAGGGATCGGTACCTGCTGCTGAGACAGCCCGTCTGACTCTGGGAGATGCAGTTAAAAGCCAGTGTTTTATGTCTGATAATTCAGTCATAACAAAGTTTCTCATCCAAATGATTATGCCAAAAAAGAATAGCAGAATGTATTGAAAGATTAGACTTTGTTGCTGACTCTAGTTAGCTGTTAGATTAATCTCAGTGGTGTCTGAAACTGACCCATAGAACATATCTACTTTTTAGCTGAATATTAACTAGACTTGAAAGCTGTAATTAGTGTCTTGAATTTGGACAAACCTCAAACCCTGTCAAGTCAGGTACCTAATGACACCATTTTAGACTAAGTCATTTATCAAACTGGACCCGGGAAACACTGGTCTTGTCACTCTGAATACCCAGATTCAGAGGCATATATAGACCTAAATCATCCCCTCTCCTTCTGAGGAAGATTAGGAGGTACCCAATTAAGAAAAGAAATGGGAACATCATGGAAAGATGTGATTAGGTAAAACCTTTGCATCTGGTTTTGTTAAAAATATAATCCTGAAATATTCTGGCCACAAAAATTTTTACTGTGAGTCTGAAGAAAAGCAAAGACTCTTAGGGTCCTATTCTAGTGAAGTACTTTACAAGTTTGCTGATTTTAGAGTCAGGAGAGGAATACTGCAGAATGACAATGAAACTATAAGCACAGCCACCAGGGAAAGAGCACGTGTACTGTCAGGAACTCTGAGAGAAATGAAGGGGCCACAATTACACAAATTTGTGTTCTCATCCTTTTGCTAAGTTTCTTGTGGGGACTTGTTTTTTTGTTTTTTTTTTTTAAGAAAAAAAAAAAAGTTGCTTGAACAACAACAAAAAGAAGGGCAGATGAAACCATCAGAGTCACACAGATGTAAATGCCCCTGCTTCCTTTTACAAATGATGTGTATGTGTGTGTGGTCAGTTGCTCAGTCATGTCTGACTCTTTGTAGCCCCATGCACTGTAGCCCACCAGGCTCCTCTGTCCACAGAATTTTTCAGGCAAGAATCCTGGAGCAAGTTGACATTTCCTACTCCAGAGGATCTTCCTGACCCAGGGATTGAACCCGCATCTCCTCTGTCTCCTGCATTGGTAGGCACATTCTTCACTGCTGAGCTACCTGGGAAACCCTTACAAGTGATGAGTATCAGTAAAAACAAAAAGGCCACCCAACAGTTGACATTACTTCTCTTTGTAGCCAGAAAATACAGAGATGCTGGCCCTAAGGTGATTTTCACATGCAAGTGAGCTTGAAATGATTAATGTGTGACCCACACTTCTCTCCAGACTGACGGGTATGATCTCTTTAAATGGAGTCAAAAGAAGACACTCAGTATATGAATTCTTGGGAGGATTTAATTGACTTAAGAGTGTTTACTCAGATTCACTACTAGCACATCACTGAAACTGTGTCATCCATCGACTAATAGCTGACCCTTGATTCTCATTACTGTTTAACATAGAGTAAGTAACTCATATGAGACAGATACTGTACAGATGATGTAAACACATGGCTGTCAAAGTCAAGAGATGAAAAGTTAACTTTGGCTGACAGTGTTAGCTTTCTCAAAAATTATATTCACTAAGCAAATATCTCAAAAGGATGCACAGCACAGGAGGCATTGTTTGTGTTAACCCTGTTATGTATATCTTTAATTCTAAAATCTCCCTCAATTTAGTACCACTAAATTCATATTTCAATAGCCTATAAAAACTTTCACAGGTATATCCTCACTCAAGGATGCTAAACAATTTAAAATATGTTTTTGTTTAAAAATTAAGTGCTGCGGTGATCTAGCTAGTGATCACTAAAAGAGAGACCTTATTCTAATGAACTGAATATTGTTGAAATTGCTCACAGATTTTGAAATAACTACTAGGGAAATTACAATGCAATAAAAGTATCTAAAACCTAAAATACTAATGATATTAATTGTTGCTGTTTAATATACAGCAAAGGACTTTAATGGTGTTTTTACAACTTCGACTCAAATTGTCAGGGCAAGCACACTGATTGAAACCGCCCACTCTGGCCAGGCAACTCATATTTGCATGAGTTGTTTTATGACAGGAGATCCTGATAAGGAATACGGAACTAATAAGCCACCACCAACTAGAAGAGGTCGGGAAAGGTCTAAAGGAGACACCAGTGTGTCCATCCACTTCCCAGAATCCCTCTTGCTAACATCCATCTTGGCTGAGCCATGCCTACACCACCAGGAAAGATTCTGAATTAGAATGATTGGCCAAAGACCACCCAGAAACTAATCCCATCACCATAAAACCCAAGACTCAGAGCCACGCAGCAGAGCTGTTCTCCTGGGTTCCCTTACCCTACTGCTCTCCACCCGGGTGCCCTTCCCAATAAAGGCTCTTGCTTTGTCAGCACGTGTCTCCTCATACAATTCTTTTCTGAGTGTTAGACAAGAGCCCAGTTTCGGGCCCTGGAAGGGGTTCCCTTTCCTGCAACAAAATGACCAGCACCAAATCTGTTCTGCAGTTAATAGCCCTATGTCCCCTGGTAAACTGTAACTTCTCCAAAACCCACTTTCTCAGCTATGAACTGGGAGCAATAATACCTATTCTATGTAGTAAACCAGGGTTTAAGGGAGCTTAAAGGACATAATGTATGTAAAAACATAGTTAAATGTCTTTGCAGTCATTAGCTGCTTCTTTAGTTACGCAAATCTAGATACTTCCAGCTTGGGGGAAGGCTCTTTCTTTTAATTATAATTTTTTTTCCCCCCAACCCCAACAACAATAATAAAAAGTAGCAATTTTAGGTCTTACATTGAAGGAACTCATACAATTGTAACTTGTATTCTTTAATATCATATTGTGATTTTAATACTTCTTTAAATAACATCAAAGTTGGGAAAAACAAAATATGTATTGTCCATTTATGGCAAAGCTTCAGTGGAGTTGTTCATTATAGATGTAGAAAATATGCCTAAGAATTTTTTAGTATGCTACTTGATATGCAAAAATGAAATTATCTGAAACTGCAGTGTTGTCAAGCATCATTTAGTTTGGGGGCACTGTAAATGGACTTTAAAAAAAAGGAAATCAGTCAATTCTACTTGAATACAAAATACTTTAACTCATAATTTAAAATATTTCTGCCACAACCTCCATATGATTTCAGTGGGATAGTTTTATTCTTTTGAAATGAAACAAAGTTAAACAAAAGCTTTTATTTGTTCCCAATTTATTTATTTTATTTGCTAAAAGCTTTCCTATGTAAGCCAATTATTTGCAAAGAATGAATTAAGAAGAAATAGCTGGAAAAAAAAGAATAATCCCCCCACTTTATCAGGTAATAAAATATATTACCCCTGAAATCATTTGACTTAATTCTCACTTGCTCTTGTATCCCATACTCCATTTTGCTGAGTGAAATTTAATAAATCTCTAAGTCCAGGATTAAATTTTACTGTTTTATGAACTGTTAAATTGCATTGTATGCTTATTAAAGCTGGTGTTCTCTCACTCCTAGATCCTAGACACATTCTCATCTCTACCCTACGGCACAATTAAACAAACAGCAGAGATTTTGTTTTCACCAGTGGAATCTTCCAACAGGGAGTAATACATGAGCATCAGCAAGTCATTTAACTATAAACAATGTGCACTTAATCTGCACATGCCTTGAACTACATAAACTGTATTTAAAGGAGGATAATACATCAAATGAATAATAGTCCCCACATCATGGACTCTGAGTAAACCAAGGTAGCTACTAAAATACACTGTAATATTAAAATACTATATATTATCTATATAGTATACTTTTTAAGCAACCTACTGAAGTTTAATTACATTTTCATATTCACACAATGGTTTTACCTATCAACTCCAGGGATGAAATTGGCATGGACATTTGAGGTGCTAATTGTCAACCTATTGCTGTAGATTGGAGGCTTCCCTGGTGGCTCAGTGGTAAAGAATCTGCCTACAATGCAGGAGATGCGGCAGGACCTGTGAGTTGGATCCCTGGGTCTGTAAGATCCTCTGGAGTAGGAAATGGCAGCCCTGTCCAGTATTCTTGCCTGGAAAATCTCATGGACAGAGGAGCATGGTGGACTACAGTCCTTGGGGTCACAAAAGAATCAGACATGATTTAGAGACTAAACAGCAGAAACATAGAGTGGAGTTAAGTAAAGGATAAAACTTTTAAAGGAGATACATTTGAAAAAGAAAACGCTTGAGTGCTCTTTTCAATCTGTAGATCACGAGTTGTCCTACCAAACTATATCTGGGAGAACATCAGTTCCCTTAAGCATGGACTCCAGAGCTTGTGCCTGAACTTAAAAGAGGCCCTTAGAACTGAGATGGTGAGACAGAATGGGAAACAGACTTCATTGTTTGAACCTTGAGCTGTGCGACCCTAGGCAGTTTGTTCATCTCTTCTCAACCTCGTTTACCTCAAGCAGATGTTGCAAAAATAAGCTAATTTTGATCCCAGTTTGAAAATTTAAATGAAATAATGTTTCATTGAACTAAACACTCAAGAAAGCTTAGGTGTTATTATCATCATCATTATATATAATAGGATAAGAATCATCTGATTTTTACTTAATGTTTACATTTTAATAATCTAATACATTCATGATTTTCCGTACTTACTATATTTTATGTTTCATGAAGTTAATTTTTGAACCTGTTTATTTCCCCCATAACATAGATACTATATAAATGTCTATTGATTTAGTTAGAAAATTGTAGCCTAAACCTCAGTTTCCCTGTTTGAAAATGCATTTCTTTTGATCAGTACAATTCAATTCAGGTCAGATGCTCAGTCATGTCTGACTCTTTGCGAAAAAGTACTTGAACATATATTGATCCGAAGGCAAGAAAAGCATGATAACCCAGCAATGTGGTATCAATAACTGGGTAAATATTTTCTGTTCTCCTTCCCTGATGGCCTGTCCCATCAGCTTTTTAAACTAATCTGTTTTGAAACTTGAACACCAGTCACTGGAGTTCTTTAGCAAGTAATTATTTATAAGATTCCAGGATCTTCAAAATTAAGTGCATAGATACAAAAAAAAAAAATCTTTTAAGAACATCCACTTGATTTAAGGATTATGGGAACTGAACTCTTTATAAGTGCCATAGCAAAAATCTTATGTCACTTTGTTGGCCAAATTTCATGAAAATCAAGGAATCCATGAATAGTGAGTGACAGACAAGTTAACTCTGGTATTTTAAACTAATGCAATGATTGAGCCTACTTGTCTAACAAGTTCTAATTCTCTGGTATTTTCAGTTAACTCAGGATGGAAGTGGCAACCCACTCCAGTATTTTTCCCTGGAAAATTCCATGGACAGAGGAGCCTGGCAGGCTACAGTCCATGGGCCCACGAAGAGTCAGATTTGAATAAGTGACTGAGGATGTTCACAAGACAGAAAAAAAAAGATGACTTTATAAATTCAAATGTTGGCCATCTGAAGAAACTGTTTTCAAAGAGAGCTGAATATTTATTTTCATATGAAGTCTTGATAAACCTGTCCCTTGGTCAGAGTCTGCAGCAACCTTCCAAATGGCATTTAGAACAGCCTCTGAGATTCTCAGTTGGCAGAAGCCTTCATTTGGGAGAGAAATGTTAGTCATTCAGTCATGTTCGACTCTGCGACCCCAGGAACTGTAGCCCACTGGACCCTTCTGTCCATGGGATTCTCCAGGCAAGAAGACTGGAGTGAGTTGCTATTTTCTTCTCCAAGGGATCTTCCTGACCCAGGGATTAAAACCTGGGTCTCCTGCATTGCAGGCCAATTCCTTAACATCTGAGCCCAAGAAAGCCCCTCATTTAGGACAGAAGGTATCTTTTAAACAGTATTGGTATAAAATGCCTAATATCTATAGTCCTTTACAAATACACATTATGTAGGAGGAGGAAGCTTATTTTTCTAAGAAAAATTATCTCCATGTTTCTTTTAGGACAGAGGTACTACATTGCCTGGTGGGCTCCTGGTAAAGAACCCACCTATCAATGCAAGAGAGTACGGTAAGAGAGGTGTGTTCAGTCCCACGGTTGGGAAGATCCTCTGGAGGATGGCATGTTAACCCACTCCAGTATTCTTGCCTGGAGAATCCCATGGACAAAGGAGTCTGGCAGGCTACAGTCCATGGGGTCAGAAAGAGTTGGACATGACTGAATGGACTTGGCACACATGCGACAAAGCCACACAGCAAACTTGGTTCTCCCCTGGTTCTTACTGCTCATTTCTGTTCTTGCCTGTGTTTAGTCTTGACTCTAATTTCTTTTCTAAATAAGCCAGTGCCTTCCTCCATTTAATTAATTCTCTAACGACTCCCTCAGGGAAACTTACCTCTTCTGCTAGTCTTGTCTGAACTGTGCAGCAGCCGTACTAACTAGGAATGGCATCATGTTAGCCTCAGATATTATTAAGGAACACAAAACCTAGAAGGAGAACGTTGTACATCACCTATAAATGTCCTCTAGTATAAAAACTTCCTAGTGCAGTATTACCTGCCCTCCCTCACCAGAAAGTATTTCTTACAGACACTTTCTCCCAAGTGTTCAAATCTTCACATTCAACAACTAATTGAAACAGTATAATTCCCTTATAACAATGTTTCTAAGCTGCTCTCCTAGAATAAAATTCACTGCCTACATCAGTTTTTCCAGTAGGTCAGGTATACATACAGGTATACCTATAAGAGAACAGAATACTTAGAAATCATCAGTGTATGCTCAATCATGTCTGACTTTTTTGTACCCCCATGGACTGTAGCCCTCCAGACTCCTCTGTCCCTGGAATTTTCCAGGGAAGAGTACTGTGGTGGGTTGCCATTTCCTTCTCCAGGGGATCTTCCTGACCAGGGAGTAAACATGCATCTCCTGTATTGGCAAGAGGATTCTTTACCATGGGCACCACCTGGGAAGCTCAAATTCACAGTCAGTTCAGTCGCTCAGTCGTGTCCAACTCTCCGCGACCCCATGAATCACAGCACGCCAGGCCTCCCTGCCCATCACCAACTCCCGGAGTTCACTCAAACTCATGTCCACAGAGTCGGTGATGCCATCCAGCCATCTCAGTAATTAGCTATTATTTTTGCATATTTTACTAATGTTATGATAGTGTTGTCTCTGACAATACTCTGCTCCCAGTGACTGAAAACCTATCTTACCCATTCAGTAGATAACACTTTCAAATCAGATTTTTATTAGTATGTAGTTTGATTCCTGATCTATATGACAAGTGATGGCAAATGACACACGAGTTTACCTGGAAGATAGCACTAGTTTCCTCTCATTATGTCCCCATGGGGGGAAACCTTGAAAACTCTGTAGCCTCAAGACTAGGTAGAAGAGATTTGAGATTCGTATAGTGTTAGGAGTGATTTTAGAGATGATTTATGCTAGCTCTGTCATGAGGGACAGTGAGTTTAAATGACCACTTTTTCCTATCTCTTTTAGTGTTTCTGGTACCAATTTGTTGAAATCCATTCTCCAGACTTAAGTCTGAGTGAATTTTAAAACTTTTCAGAAGAGCCTCATTACTGACTGGATCAAGTCCACATTCTCCATGTGGTTTATGAGACCCTTCACGTTCTAGCCTCTTCTCATCTGGTCTTTATCATGTCCCACTCTCTCCATCCCCTTGATTTTCATGATCCAGCCATACTGAACGCTTTATTTCCTCACAGGACCTACATTTTCTTACCTCTGAGCCTTTGCCCACACTGCTTCCACCAAGCAGATCATCCATCCTTGTTTCCCATTGTCTAATTCCTAGTTAATAGAGGTTTCATCTCCCTGAGCACTCAGGGTATCAACCTGGAGCCTCTGCTCTGCTTTGTGTTCATTTGGCAACCTGTCCTCCCTTTTCACAGAACTTGCCACACTGTGTGAAGATTAATCATGCATTTGTTTGTTTCCTTCAAGAGACCTTAAACGCTGTGAGGAGAAAGATCATGACTCCTGTGGTTGCTTTTATGATGGGTGGGTATTATGGGTCTGGTGTATGGTAAGTGCTCACTAAATTAAATGTTCAGTAGCTAACTGAATGGGCTTCCTTGGTAGCTCAGTTGGTAAAGAATCTACCTGCAATGCAGGACCCTGGTTCAATTCCTGGGTCAGGAAGATCTGCTGGAGAAAGGACAGGCTACCCACTCCAGTATTCTTGGGCTTCCCTGGTAGGTAATTGAATGGCCCCAGGTCAGCGAGAAAAGTGGGTCAGATAATCAGAAATAGATCCCATACTCAATGTGTTGTACTGGCTCTTATACTCCAGTATCTTTGTTTCCTTAAGCAAATTTGAGACGGGACAACCAATCATATACAAAACGCAATTTAGACAACTATTTTATACATTGTGTGTATATATATGTATATTTTATACATTGTGTGTATATATATATATGTATATTTTATACATTGTGTACATATATATCAGTTCAGTTACACACACACAATGGAATACTACCCAGCCATAAAAAGGGGAATGAAATTTTGACATTTACAACAACATGGATGAACTTGGAGGGCATTATACAAAGTGACATAAGTCAGACAGAGAAAGACAAATACCATATGACATCACTTATATGCAGAATCTAAAACATACAAAAAACTAGAAAATAAAACAAAAAAGAAGCAGACTAACAATATAAACTAGTGGTTACCAGTGGGAGGATGGATGGGGGAAGGTTTCAATATAGCTTCTGAGGTTAATATTTGAATATGCAGAATAAAGTTAGTGATGTGCTATGGGATAGTCTTTTTTACTGCTTTATAACATTATATGTTTCATGTTTGCATTATTATACTTTATCTTGTATGTACACAACTGTTTGCTCACCACCAAAAGTTTAGTTTCTATTCATCACCATAAAATTGATCCCCTTTACCCCTTTTGGCCTCCTCTCACATTTCTTTCTGCTCTAGTAGCTACTACTCTGCTTTCTCTATGTATGTTTCTGTTTAGTTTGGTTTATTTATGTGGTGGTGGAGAGTTGTGCTTTATATATATATATATTCCATAAAAGAGTGAAATCACATAGTATCTGTCTTTCTCCCTCTGAATTATTTCATTTAGAATAATACCTTCAAGTCTCATCCATGTTATGGCAACTGGCAAAATTTCACCTCTTTTTATGGCTGAATAGTTGTGAAATTACAATTCTATAATTTCTAGTAACATTAAGAAACTAGATTCTCACTTTTGGGAACAGAATAAAAAATAAAATAGAAGAAAATAAAAATACTGTAGCTGTAAATTTGAATTCTCAAAATAAACATATGGTATGTTTTATAATTTTAAACAAAATGAATATTTCCCCATTCTGTAGTAGAAAGAAAATACTTATAAACAATAGTACCTCAATAGCAATGAGTACCACCAAAGTCCATAAAATATTCTTGATACACCATTTCCTACTGAAAGGAATCAGACTCCTTGAATAAACTGCTACTTTTAGGACTGGGACAAAATAAGATAAGATAAACCTGGAAAAGCTTGTTATTGCTCAATAAAGGATGTTGTAAATGAAAAATAAGTCTAACTCAAAATTATTTAGAGTCTTCTCTTAAAGTAATCACAGTTGCCAAAACAAAATAACTTGAAAATTAAGAATACTGAAATAGACTGAAACTGTAAATATAATTAATTATAGTTGGCAATAGTATAAAAATAAGCTAATTGATTCATGTTGATAGATGATAATGAGGTAATTTATTAATTTGGAAACTGATAAGTAACAGGAAATAATTAAGCAACTATTATTTTCCTTTTCTCCAGAAAATTGCATGACTGGGAATCCAAATACATAAGCAAGGTTCTTCTTTCAAAAGTATATCAGCTAATAAATGATGAAGAAATGAGAAAACTAGAATCTCTTGATCTTAATTCTCTGAATTAATGGATCTTGGCACTGATCATTCTAACATTGCAAAAGAGCAATCAAACATCAAGTGCTTTCTGATGGAAAACTACAATATTACCTATGAAGTAATTTTGTCCCCAAACAAATAAACAAACTATCTGACCTACATATAATTGTCTATCAATTTACAGAAAATACAGAGGACGAATGAACATGTCAGAGATTATCATGTAGATGCAATCAGTAAAATTCAGACTGAAATAATGTCAGCCTATTATAATGAATGGATCTTATTTTTACCCCAATCTAAAAACTGATCTGTAAAGAAAAATGTGTATAGAATTCATGAGGAAATTAGAAATTAGAACATTGTGTATTAGATGATTATAAGAATAATTTATTAATTTTAGGTACTAAACAATTAGATCACATTTTTAAGAGTCCTTAATTTTTAGTGATATATATTATAATATTTATGAATAAAATGATGTGATATTTAGGAATGAGAAGTAGAAAGGGATAATGAATTAACATAGTGAACTGATAATCTTTGTAGTAATAGAGAGTTCATAAAGATTTGCTATTACTAGTTTGCCTACTTTTGTATATATTTACCATTTTAAAAAAGTAAAAATGAAAAAGAAAAGAACATAAGATGTTCATAAAATAGAAGTGACTTTGTGTATTTACAGGTAGTACATGGTAGAAAGGGATTGCAATAATTTGCTTCTGAATCTAGTACATTTTTTCACTGTATCACAATATTTTATAATGGTGAAAGAACTTTAAATTAACTTGAAATTAATGACAGTATCCTTTGGAGAAACAGTCTTGAAACATTTGGTCTGTTAAGTCTAGCAAAGTCATAAAAAATAAATGAAAAAGGAGTGAAGGAAATAGCCAGTGGGCTTGTGTGAAATAGAGCATGGGAAGTCCACCATTCTACGGTTCATATGTCCACAAGCTTTGACCAAACTATTTGCAGTTACAAAACTACTCCATCTTGGACCATTCAGTTGTTAAAATTCTGAAAACCAGAAGCCTGGCAATATAGAGAAATAATTGCATCATTCTTCCTGAATGCTTTTTTTTGCCATAGCATTGAGACATTGATAAATCTTGTTACTGTAGCTGATGCTATAGATATGGGCAATAGCCATTCAACTTGTGTGCTATTAATCAGTGCCCATGGAAGAAATATTGGTTATGCCATTGAGAAGAGAAAGGATTCTGATAAAAGTTTGATACTTTTATTATCTATCCAATTTCTGATGAATATGATTGAATGGTTTTCAAACCCATGTATCTGAGCTTCTGTGGGTGGGCTAAAAAAAGATGGCATCATGGACACATCACAAAATTTGGCTCTTTTAAGGAGGGAAGCATTATTTATCGTGATTATGGAATATGGGCTTTGGATTTTAAGAAACTTATGTTCAAATTCCAGCCCTACTACTTACCTACTATGCGACTCTAGCCTACATAGCCTCTCTAAGCTTAGACATATTCAACTGCAAATTGGTGAACATAATACAACTAGAAAACTATGGGTTAAATGAAGCAATTTCAGTAAAACATTTCATAGAAGCTGGAACATATAAATGTCCAAAAAACAATAGTTAATCTGTGTTGCCATTGATGTAGCTATAGGGAAAAAAAAAAAAAGTCACATGTGAGGCTTCATTATCAGCCCAGGTTTCAGGCCAGGTTCTGGTAATAACCTCTCAGTCTCAGCTTGAAATCTATTTACTAGAAATACACTTGCTTCCTTAAACAAAATTAGAAAAACAAAAAAGCCAGATTTAAATTAGTCCACGGGTTATTTTAAGCACTTATTGCAAATTTAACAACTACTGTTAGACTAAAATTCTGGAATTTTTCTAAGCCATTGTCATCTTCTTAGACAAAAAAAATCTTTCAAAATTTTCAACATATGTGTGTATAGGTATAAATACATATACATATATATGTTGTATATATGTATAAAACATTGTAGCGAATTGGAACATAGTCATAATTAACATTTTTTAAAGTGCTGGAGACAATTACCCTAAAGAAGAGTCTCAGGTTCTTATCCAAATAATACCTTCGAGTCATCATTTTTTTTTGTTTAATTTTTAATATCTACACGGTGACAGGTTCTAGTGATAAATTCTGGTGATAGATACATCAATAATTCTGACCTAGTGGAACTCATAGTCTGGCAAAAGGAAGAAATTTACATAAATGTTTATGATGTAAATAATGTATTAAAACTATTTAGCTTGAATCATTAAATTATAGATACCATTTTTGACTTATAGAAATGGCAATTTCATATGGTTTAATTAATACATTTAATGTCCTCCTTAAAGTCTTTAGTTGTACAAGAATTTCCTATCATTAATTTGTCCATTAATTGAGCAAGAATGATTAACTCCCAGAATACAAATTTTATCACTACTAAATAAATTTTATTTAATTATCTGCTTTGTGCTAAATTGATCAGAGTGGTAGAACCTAATTAATTATGACTGTATTCTATGACCTTTCTTAATAGATAACATATCATAGTCTATTTTATTCTAATAACTTTTAGCATAAGAAATAGCTATGTCCAAAGTATTTACTTATTTTGCCTATAAAAATATTATACACTTTCCATTTTCACATCATCCGATAACCTACATTAACCCAACCAGAATTTGTCCCCAGTTTTACATGGTAGCTGCTGTGTTAATATAATTTTATTTATTTTTCCTAAAAGTGTGAACATTTTTAGGAAAAATTCTAGCAATTGCAATGCCAGGTCCCTTTAGCTGGTATCTCTTTCTGACTTGGCAAAATTTGAAATCTCCCTGCAGAGACTCTGGCTGCTGGCCTCTTCAACACATGATCTGCCAGCCACAGAACAAAATAAGATATTATTGTTGTTTAGTAATATTCAAATATAAATTCTGTATCGCAGTTCTCTCTTTTGTGCCCTGTGGCCTCAAAAAGCCATAAAGGTAGTCTTTTTCTCTATTTTCATCTGAATTTAATTAGTATTCAGATATAATTTAAATAATCCAAATAACAGTGTGTTATGTGTCTATCAACACTAATGTCTATAATGTTATTACAAAAGTGTTATTAATATTAATTTTCAGATTATTTTTAAGTATATTATTATTAATAAAGACAGCCATACATAGATGAATCTACAGAGAGAAATTTCAAAATATCCAAGAAACTAGGTATTAATGACTTAGGAGAAAGTAAAGATCTATTTTTCAAGAAAGAATGAGGGCCATGGATAAAGGCTGTCATTCACCAAAGAGAAAGAGTATATTTTATGTAGACTTGACACAGCCAAATAGAAAGTGCATTCTTTCTGGAACATGTGAACAGTACATAATAGAAAAACTGCCAAGACTTATCACACCTGCTGACAACTACCCATGCTTGCTGGTTCTGTGGGTATGAATGATGTCATCATGAAAAATATACAAATCATTTCTAGAAGCCACATTATCTTAAGCAGGAACTAAAGGGATCCTGAGACCCACATGCTGTTTTAAACTCTTCCTCCAATTTAATGTATGATTTAGGAAAGGAAAAAATGTTGAGTTGCTAGTTAAATAGGTGGTGACAAAATCATGATTTAAGATGCCAAAATTGGTGGGTCTTGGCCAAGAAAATAATAGAGATTATTATTTCTCTGGTGAATTGCTGATCTAACTCAGAGTATTTTAAAGTAAAATGTATGAGGAGAGGAAAATATTATCAAAATACTAAGAAGGATTATAAAAATTGTAATAGATGTGGAAAGAAAAGACATGGAAAGAAAAATATTAGGGAGCTTCCCAAGGTGTTCATTTGTTGTTTAGTCACTCAGTTATATCTGACTCTTCATGACTCCATGGACTGAAGCCTTCCAGGCTCCTCTGTCCATGGGATTTCCCAGGCAAGAATATTGCAGTGGGTTACCATTTCCTTCTCCAAGGACTTTTTGTGACCCAGAGATTAAACACACATCTTCTGCATTGGCAGGCAGATTCTTTACCACTGTGCCACCAGGGAAGCCCAAGGTGCTCTAAAAGAACATAATGGATATAGAAAATATCTGTGTCCTAATATAGCTATGTATCAATGGCCAGAGTATTATAATAAAATGGATATTGTTGTGCATGTCCTTTCACTTGTGTACATGTGTATTTGCCAAGGGAAATTGAGGGATTCAATATTAGATTGCAGCAGTGCAAGTGTATATTTTAGTTGAAGAAAATATTTTATTAGAAGAATGAAATCACAAAATCTATCTTATCTGCCTAGATAGAAATTTGAAGGCTTTACAATAAAATTTTACAAAAATTTGAGACTTTACAATAAAAGAAGAGTGAATTGTACATGGTACCATCTGTGAGGATGATACAGATTATTTGGTTTGTTGGTTAAAATAGATGATTATTTCACATTTACTAGAGTAAATACTGGAGTGATTAGTTATACAAATGGTCAGAAAGGGTGCTCAACTCTCCTTGGAGTGTCATTAAGCTGAACAAGTTATTTTTTTGTTTGCTGGCTGCATAGCAATTTAATGTCTCAGATGCCAGAGGAAGGAGTACAGTCACACTGGATCAATAAGAAGAAGCTGGTGGGAAACCTGGAAAGATGAGATTCCATGTTATTACTTGCCATCATAAAGTTCAGATTAATGTTCAGAAAGGGTGGCTAGGAGGTGAAAATTACAGGATACAATGAAAATTTAGTCCATGTTTTAACAAGCCAGATTTTAAAAATTCAGAAAATAGGAAGATCTAAGATCTTTATATGGTGAAATAGCTCAATCAGAAAGGATTGAAAAGAAATTACGTAAACATTGAAATTAAAATGTTATAATGGTAAATGATACTGATGAGGAGGGAAATTGGGAAACATCTAGAAATTATAGCTACCAGGGAAGCACGGTGAAGAGCTAAGGTTTAATAAAATATTTACAAGAGAAAAAAAAAAAAGGAGATATGGCTAAGAAACTGTTCTTTCCTTATTTTCAGTTTTGTAGGTGGTACCATCAAATTTGAGACCAGTTAAAAAAAAAAAAACTAAATTTTACATGTAACTTCCAAATGTCCATCTATTCTTAATAAAATGTGCCTCTATCCCCCAGGATAAGAATACCAATCAGCTTTTTTAATGTCCATAACTTTGCCAGGTGCTTTTTAAGCAGTGACCCTCTTGGTAATTAGCAGTAGAAAAGCAGACCCATTATATTCAGCTGTTTACCATGTGGGTGTTGTCAAACACAAGGAGGGGCACTACATGACATGGCAGCTATCCACTCTAATATATTCCCTAAATTGTACTGATCTAAACTTTAGATTTTGAATATTACTCTGCTAGCGTGTAAGATGAGTGCAATTGTGCAGTAGTTTGAACTTTTTTCAGCATTGCTTTTCTTTGGAATTGGAATGAAAACTGACCTTTCCAGTCCTGTGGCCACTGCTGAGTTTTCCAAATTTGCTGGCATATTGATTCCAACACCTTAATAGCATCATCTTTCAGGATTTGAAACAGCTCAACTGGAATTTCATCACCTCCACTAGCTGTGTTCAAAGTGATGTTTCCTAAGGACCACTTGACTTCGCACTCCAGGATGTCTGGCTCTAGGTGAATGATCACACCATCATGGTTATTTGGGTCATGAAGATCTTTCTGGTATAGTTCTGTGTATTCTTGCCACCTCTTCCTAATATCTTATGCTTCTGTTAGGTCCATACCACGTCTATCCTTTATTGTACCCATCTTTGCATGAAATGTTCCCTTGCCATGTCTAATTTTCTTGAAGAGATCTTTAGCCTTTCCCATTCAATTATTTCCCCTATTTCTTTGCATTGAGCACCGAGGAAGGCTTTCTTATCTCTCCTTTCTATTCTTTGGAACTCTGCATTCAAATGAATATATCTTTCCTTTTCTCCTTTGCCTTTAGCTTCTCTTCTTTTCTCAGCTATCTGTAAGGCCTCCTCAGACAACTATTTTGCCTTTTTGCATTTCTTTTTCTTGGGGTTGGTCTTGATCACTGCCTCTTGTACAATGTCATGAACCTCCATCCATAGCTCTTCAGGCACTCTGTCTATCAGATCTAATCCCTTCAATCTATTTCTCACTTCCATTGTATAATCATAAGGGATTTGACTTAGGTCACACCTGAATGGTCTAGTGGTTTTCCCTACTTTCTTCAATTTAAGTCTGAATTAATTACACTCATCTCAAACGCTAGCAATGTAATGCTCAAAATTCTCCAAGCCAGGCTTCAACAGTACATAAACAGTGAACTTCCAGATGTCCAAGCTGGATTTAGAAAAGGTAGAGGAACCAGAGATCAAATTGACAACATCTCTTGGATCATTGAAAAAGCAAGAGTTCCAGAAAAACATCTACTTTTGCTTTATTGACTACACCAAAGTCTTTGACTGTGTGGATCACAACAAACTGTGGAAAATTCTTCAAGAGATGGGAATACCAGTTCACCTTACTTGCCTCCTGAGAAATCTATATGCAGGTCAAGAACCAACAGTTAGAACAGGACATGGAACAACAGCTACTGCTGCTGCTAAGTCACTTCAGTCATATCCAACTCTGTGCGACCCCACAGATGGCAGCCCACCAGGCTCCTCTATCCCTGGGATTCTCCAGGCAAGAATATTGGAGTGGGTTGCCATTTCCTCCTCCAATGTATGAAAGTGAAAAGTGAAAGTGAAGTCGCTCAGTCATGTCCGACTCTTCAAGACCCCATGGACTGTAGCCTACCAGGCTCCTCTGTCCATGGGATTTGCCTGGCAAGAGTACTGGAGTGGGTTGCCATTTCCTTCTCTGATGGAACAATAGACTGGTTCCACAAAGGGAAAGGAGTACCATCAAGGCTGTATATCGTCACCCTCCTTATTTAACTTATATGCAGAGTATATCATGAGAAATGCTGAGCTGTATGAAGCACAAGCTGGAATCAAGATTGCTGGGCAAAATATCAATAACCTCAGATATGTAGATGACTCCACCCTTATGGCAGAAAGCGAGGAACTAAACAGCTTCTTGATGAAAGTGAAAGAGGAGAGTGAAAAAATTGGCTTAAAACTCAACATTCAGAAAATGAAGATCATGACATTCAGTCCCATCACTAAATGGCAAATAGATGGAGAAACAATGGAAACAGTGACAGCCATCATTTCTGGGGGGCTCCAAAATCACTGCAGATTGTGACTGCAGCCATGAAATTAAAAGACTCTTGCTCCTTGGAAGAAAAGCAATGACAATCCTAGACAGCATATTAAAAAACAGAGACATTACTTTACCAATAAAGTTCCATCTAGTCAAAGCTATGGTTTTTCCAATAGTCATATACGGATGTGAGAGTTGGACTGTAAAGAAAGCTGAGCACTGAAGAATTGATGCTTTTAAACTGTGGTGCTGGAAGTCTCCTGAGAGGCCCTTGGACTGTGAGGAGATCCACCAGTCAATCCTAAGGGAGATCGGTGCTGAATATTCATTGGAAGGACTGATGCGAAGAACTGACTCATTGGAAAAGACCCTGATGCTGGGAAAGATTGAAAGCGGGAGAAGGGGATGACAGGGATGAGACGGATGGTTGGATGGCATCACCGACTCGATGGGCATGAGTTTGAGTAACCTCAAGGAGTTGGTGATGGACAGAGAAGCCTGGCGTGCTGCAGTCCATGAGGTTGCAAAGAGTCGGATGTGACTGAGTGAGTGAATTAAACTGAACTGAACTGAAACTTTAGCTCTCCAAAATCTAGCTCTTGTTTAACACTTTTCATTACCAGTAGATATTCTTTCATTGAGTAACATGTTGATATATAGTCTCAGCTTTTACCAAAAGGTGAAAAAAACTAAATTCTATAAAGAATGTTGCATGCACTCTTTTAAGATCATGCTGTTTGATGTTCCTTATCTAAGCACTAGTTTAGTACATTTCTCTTAGAGCATGAAAGAAATTCTCTTTTCAAATGAATTAAAGAAATACTTTTCCTTTCATTACAGAAATTGCATAAATCATTTTACCTGCTTTTTGCCTTGCTTACAAGGAGACTCAGATTAAAGTATTGCTTAAGTAAAGTAACTATAATGTCTACTGTAAGATTTGCCTTAATTGGCCTTTTTTATCACTAAAAATAGTGTGTTACTTTTTAAAATTAAATTGACACTTACAAATAGAATACCAAATTAAATTTAATCTAATATACTAACAAAAGCATAATAAACTTTAGTAAACAAGGATTCTTCAATTTATGGTATAGCTAAATGAGAAATAAGTCAATTCATCACTTTGTTTAGCAAACATCAGCCACTGCTACCTGATTGCATAAATTCATGCTGCTTCACATTTAACAGGAAACTCAGCTGAGGAGCCTCCTTGTCCTTTCCTTTAGAAATGCTCTTAAGAGTGACAAGTCCAGAGAATAAAAGCGGCTAATGTAGCAAGTTGGAGCTGAAGTCAAAATTTACTCCCCTTACCATGGGGGAAGTGGAAGGGATGTTTAACTTCACCAGGCCTACATGGAAGACAGTTTGATCAAAACAACCCAGGGTAAGATTTCTCTCATGCAATATGGTGAGCATGATCATGTCCTAATTCTGAAATTCAGGAAGAACGACTGTCATGTACCCACACTGAGAGTTGACAGAGATGCTTACATTTAAGTGATAAGTGCTAAGCTCTATTTAAGAGCCACTTAAACTTTGAGTTTATTTTTCGAGAAAGGAAAAAATATGAAAATTATAGAATCTACCACACAGGACCCATTGTATCATTATTAAAGGAAAGGTTGATGTTGATAGGATTCAGGATATCCTACCCCCAAATATGACAACTTGTCCTTTCAATATTTAAGCTAAAGGAGTATGAGTAAATGTATGACTAAATGGCAGAAGCAGGAAGGATACTCTGACTTCCTCCCCTCACCTCAACCTTCTTCCCAGAAAAGGTTATAAAACTTCCATGGAAGAGGTGCCCTTCTTCTACTTGGAAAGCAGGAGTATCCTTATCTCTGAAAAGAAAGCGATGCCAAGAAGAAACCTAGCGAACAGGCCTTGCTAAGTCTCCCTCAGTTTGTTGCAATTACCTCATACTTCTTAACCTATCATATTCCTCCACGACTGCCCACGCTTCATCAAACCAAGCATAAAAATACTCAAGTCTATTTCTTAGGTCTTCATTTTCTTATGTAGGCTCCCATGTCATGTAAAACTTATAATAAATAAATGTGAATGTTTTTATCCTATAATCTTTGTCCGTTTAATTTTCAGAACTTGTCAGAACCTAAAAGGGCTGAGGAAAAAACATTTTCCTCCCCTACAGTATTATTGTCAGGGACCAGACAGAAAGAATAGAAAACCATGGAATTCCAATTTTATTTCTTTTTTTCTTTGGCAAAGAGAAAAGCATTTAGATGGGAAAAGATGAAAAAGACTATGGAAAGAGGCCTCTGAAGACCAATATAGAGAGTCATTAGTAAGACAGCACTTGGCTATCTAAATTCAATCTTTCTGCGCTCGTGAATTTCATCCCAATGTACTGAGAAATTTTTCAAACAAGATGTTCAAGCCCCTCTAAGATACTGAAAGCTATAAAAAAAAAATGTCAGTTTGCTATTTTCAGATATACCTTCTTTTATTAACCCAATGCATTAACCCAATGCATTATTAACCCAATTAGAATCTAATGTATGCAGAAGGAAATGGCAACCCACTCCAGTATTCTTGCCTGGAGAATCCCATGGACAGAGCAGCCTGGCTGGCTACAGTCCATGGGGTCGCAAGAGTCAGACATGACTTAGTGACCAAACCACCACCACCAGCACCACCACACCTATTCAAGGGTGTAACTCCGGAAATGTTCCCATGTAAAGAGCAACATAATATAATAGAAAATGTTGACCTTGAAGTCAGGTAAACCTAGAGTTAATCCTGACTCTGCTGTTTATTAGCTTTTGACCTTGGATAGAATATTTGTCCAACCTGAACAAAAAATGGGACATAGTAAGCATTCAAATTTGACATAAAATTATATATATATATTTTTCGATGCAGCTGTGGACCATACTATATTTCTCTGGTTTTAAGAGCTATCAGATGAATGCATCAGAGTTTGGGCACAAAGATTATTTTAAAGTGAAAATAAAGTGAAAAATACACACAAAAGATATAGAAAGAAATTTTTTCTGAACTTGCCTCCTTTGACTACACAGCCAAGTCTCCAGAAAACACAGCTGCCATTAACCCCTTTCTATGGGAGTTTCCTGTGAATTCAGCTGCCTTGGAAAAAGACTTTCCACTCATTAGCATAAAAAAGCCCAATAAAACCCTGAATGATTTCCCACTGAAGCTCTAAACCTCTCCACCTTTTTTCTTGGGATGGTATATAAACCTCTGGACTTCCCAGGTGGCATTAGTGTTAAAGAACAGGCCTGCCAATCCGGGAGACTTAAGAGACACAGATTTGATCCCTGGATCAGGAAGCTCCCCTAGAGGTGGGCCTGGCAACCCGCTCCAGTATTCTTGCCTAGAGAATCCCTTGGACAGAGGAGCCTGGCGGGCTGCAGTCCATAGGGTTGCAGAGAGTTGGGCACAACTAAAGCAACTTAGTACACATGCATATAAAACCTTACTTCTGGCCATTCATCAAGTTACTAATCATTCACTTATAGTCGCATGTGTATACGTGCATGTGAGAGTATTTTTTTTCCTATTAAACTGTCTATTGCCAGTTAATTTGCGGGTTCCAATCTTTTAAACCTAAAGGTAATTGAGGAAAAAATTTCCTTCTGATAGATAAAATCTGTAGACAAGTTATATCTGGATTTCAACAGGAAATTATGTGAAAAGTTTAGTAATATCCTTGTAAGGAGAAGGAGAAATCTGGGCGAGATGGTCTATGTTATTATTGGATTCCTTACTATTGAAATATACAGTGTCTCTTGACCAGGCTTCACATTCTGATCACCTGATAAATATTTTACAGTTTCAACACTGAGGTCACTTCTCAGTCCAATTTGTATAGCGGAGGTTAAGAACCCAACTGTCCTAAGGGAAATCTCTAGTTGGATACTTGTGTGCTTGTGCCTTGCCCTGACCTTGCCTTCCCCAAAGTTCTAGTTTGTTTATTTCATCTTGGATGAGAATCACAAAAGTCAATTAAATTTTCAGATGACAGGCTAAAACATGGGGTCAAATCTAACAAGATAAAAGAAAAACAAGAGCAAAGGTTAAGTTCTCAGCCTAGTCTAAGAAATAAAGTGAAAATCAGCACTGCACAAATATAAAACACAGTAGTCTGATGTAAGAGCAGTAGCCTCCTACCCTTTTCTGTTTCCATTTTGTTTTTAGGTATTAGTAATAAAGAACATTTGTGTTTATTGTGTGCCATGCACTGTCCTAAGAGCTTTTAGATGTCATTTCACCACTTCACTTAATCCCCTCAACAACTCAGAAGTAGCGAATATAATGCTGTTTTCCAGTCAAAGAATCTCTCAGAGACTTTAAGTTCATGAATTTCTTCCCATTCACTAGCATAAAAAAGCTCCAAAAAATCCTCAGTAATTTTGCACTGAAGCCCTAAACTTCTCCCCCTTCTTTGTTCGGATAGTACATAAGTCTATACTTCTGGCTATTCATCAAGTTACTCATCACTTGAGAAGGATAAACCAGCCTGGAGTGCAGGGGTTTAACATGAGATCCTATTAGATGAGCCACTGTCCCATACTATACAGCCACAGTGGATATGGGCTGGATTGAATCTTCCAAAAAAAAAAAAAGCTGCTGGGAATGTATACTCCAACTTGGAATCTAGAAACATTAAAGCATGTCTTCTCAATGAGGTGGGGAAGGAAGGACTTTGCCACATCAAGCCCAGGGGGTAAAATCTGTTGTTGAGCTGGAACAAATGTGCGGCATTAACATTTCATGGGGTGAGCAGTTAGGAAAACAATGTCTAAGAAGACTCCTAGGGGGCTGAGGACTGGTAATGAAAAAGAGAATCACTGCCCTAGAACAAAAGTAGTTTGTTAGGTAGGGCACATCTAACAGAAAATGATGGTAAATTTTCAGTGGAAAAGGTAAACATGGTAGACTGGAGGTAAATTTACCGGATAGTGCAGGAGACTGAGAAAGTTAAAGATGCTGATCCGAAGAAACACTGAGTAATAGGAATAGTGACACTTGTTCTCCCTTGGTTTCAGTAGTATCTGAGAAATACAAATTATCTTTAATACATTTACCTGATTTTTAAAACAATGTATATGGAAACCGAGGCCCCCTAAAAGTGTATTTTCCTATCGAGTTTATAATTAACCTATCTAAAATCTTATTCCTTTTCTTGTCCTACTCCTATTCCCTTCAGGATTGAGAAGTACCAAAGAAAAGGAGGGACTAAAACTAAGTAGGCACTGCAGGGCCCTCCTGGGTACAAAATCCCCCCTTATACTCTGTTTCTTGTTTGTAGAAGGTTTTAGTCTTCTAAGCCTTCTTTAAGTTCCAAAGAGCACATTAGGGAAGTGAGAATGAAGAAACAAAGAAAAAACAGTCAAGAATTTGTGATAAAACAGAGTCTGGGTTCTTCCTCAAGGGATATACATAACACTTTGCCACAAAATTTTGAGCTATTCTGCAGGATCTAAGACCCTCACCCAGGTAGAGGATGGTGCCTACATGCTGAGCAGAAGTATAAAGATCCCAGATTAGTTGGAACCAGAAGTTTGATAATTAAGATTCCTGAAACACCACCACCTCACCATCTAGGAATCAGAAGAAAGTCATGCACCCTGCAAATGCTGCCTTTACAAATCCTTTCCTGAAAGCCACTGAGGCTTTTTGAAGATGAATCACCCATTCTCCTTGCTTGGCATCTATATCTATATCTGTATTTATGTCTATCTGTCTATCTATCTATCTACGTCTAGTCACAATCTTCTATCTTGGTAAGGGTCTTAGATCCTGCAGAACAGCTCAAAAGTTTGTGGGAGAGTGTTATTTACATCCCTTGAGAAAGAATATATATATATATACATGAGTATATATATAATGTATATAATATATGTATATAATGAATATAATATTAGTGTATATAATGTTTTATATATACATATAAAATATTTCAGTATATGGACAGAAGAGCCTGGTGGGGTATAGTCCATAGGGTCACAAAAGCCAGACATAAGTGAGCAAGTAACACATTCTCTTTTTCACTTTTCATTATATATTAATGTTCATAACATTCAAAATGCTCTTATATCTACTACATCATTTTTCATAGAAAACTATGAAGTAAATTTCTAAACTATGTATAATAGTTCCTTTGAAGGGAAGACACCCAAAGGTAAATCGATTTACTCAAGGTCCCCCAGCCAGTTAATAACAGAACTTGATCTGGGATTATCATGTGCTACTCACAGACACTGCTCTTCATTTACCAGTGTCACAGCCTCTCTAATTCAGGATGCTGACAATGGTGAAATTCATAAAAAATGATAGATTAAATAATGTAACAAATTAATTATTTAATTAAGATAGATTAAATAATGTAACAAACAAAAATTAACAGAACAATCTTAAATAAATATACCTTCCAACCACCCACTGACAGCCTTTGTGACTTATTGATCTTCGTATTTCCCAGTGGCAGAAACAGGACAGCAAAATCAATAGCATGTAATAGTGTATTTGAAGTTATAAATGTTCTATTCAGTGGAGGAACTTGACATATAAAAAAAAAAATCTTACTGTGATTGTGGCATTTTGTAAATAGTCAAGAATCAGAGATAATTTAATTATATAAATAATATATCAGGCTGTTGTTTTGTTTAGTCACCAAGTTGTGCCTGACTTTTTGAGACTCATGGACTGTAGCCTGTCCGGCTCCTCTGTCCATGGGATTTCTCAGGCAAGAATACTGGAGTGGTCACCATTTTCTTCAAATATATCAGGCACTTGCCCTAACTGACAATGCTATAGAAAGGCTCTCAGTGAATGATGAGCACCTATGAAAAGAGAAATAGGCCTTCATGTGCCCATGCTGCATGTTGCCTGCTGTCCTTGATGAGAAACCTTTAGAATTCTTGCCCTGCTACTTCTCTTACCACAATCCCAGTTGTTTTTACTTCATAGCACTGATCACCACTAATATTGTTTTCTACTGTCTATTTCTTCCATCTAGAACTTACAAGGGTGATTCTGCCACCAAGGGGACATTTGGCACTGTCTAGAACATGACTAAAGTGATAGGAGCAGCAGCAGAGGCATTTTTGGAAGGTGCTAGTGGCATCTACTGGGAAGAGTCCATGGAAGCTGCTAAACATCCAACATGACAGCCCTCCTAAACAAATAATTATCTAGTCTAAATTGTCAAGAGTGCCAATATCGAGAAACCCTGCTTGAGAATGTAACCATGAGATTCTCTTGCTTGATAAATATTTACTGATGAATTAATGAACAGATAAATGATAAGTTTCTGATTCCTCCACACAACCATTTAATTCTAAGTTACAGAGGAGTGGAGTTGTCGGTTACTTTTTACTAGGAAAAAAAAAAAAGAGTCATACATCTAAATCTCTATCTTCTTAGACCTGATATTTCTGAGTAATCAATAATTCATTTGCCTCCAAAGCTCATTTAATTATTCTCATCCTAAATATCCTGTTGAAATTGGAAGTTTTTCCTGATTTTAATCAATTCTGAAGTAGATGGATTTTTGCTCAAACTCTTTCTTGATGCATCATCCACTTCACATCTACAGCCAAAGTAGACCTACATCCTACAAAGGCATTTTGCTGATAGATGTGAAAATTAACATAAAAGCAATAAAATTTGAAACTCTTATTAAAATATGACCCAAACCTAGAGATTAAATTGAGTCATGGTTTCTGCACATTTTACACCAGGGTACTATTTTTTTCTAGATCCTGATATTTCTGATTAATGCATGAATGCTGATATACTGAACACAACAAGAACAAAGGACAACTGAGGGTGACTTCCTCCTCCATCCGTTAAATGCTGGGGCCTTTTCACTAAATCCCCTATTCATCTCTATCTCTACGGTCTCTCTAAGGGACTCATGACCACTCACAATGAGTACAATCACGCCAGACTGCACATCTGGACATCAGACCTGCACCACACAGATGAGGTCACCAGGCCCTCAAGCTACAGATATTAAAGCTACAGTCATCATCTCCCCCCAGTCTTTCTCCTCCCTAAATTTCCTCTGCCTTGGTAATTATGTGTGCATGTGTACCCAGTCATGTCTGACTTTTTGTGGTGCCACAGACTATAGCCCGCCAGGTCCCTCTGCACATGGGATTTTCCAGGCAAGAATATGGGCCAACATTAGGTAAGAGAAGAGACTCTTAAAAACTGGATAAAAACAGAACAAAAGCAAAAATTGAGGTGGAAAATAGGGGAAGGAGAGTCCGACGAGGCCAAATGGATCAGAGTCGAGTAGACCTCAGTAAGGGAGGTAACTGAAAAATTTTAGGCAAGGACATGAAAGTCCACATTTGGTTGACTTTTTTAAAAGAGTCATTTAGGAGAGATGGTTGCATTTAGACATGTTACTTTCCAAAGTAGAAAGATAAACAAATGTTATATTCTAATCAGAATCCCATTATAAAGATAATGAAAACATAGAAGCAATTAGAATATGAATATTTTCAGTTCTGGACTTGGCATAAAGTCCTTAGGGCATTATTTGATTTGAAGTTAAAAGAAATTGAACCACAGAATAAATACATATGTGTAGGTAATCTATTGATATAAAACCAGACCTCCTATAGTATCTTAAAACTATTACTGAAAAGCAAGTATCTATTTTATTACAAAGCAAAAGAAAAAAAGATTATAATCATCTAATGCAATCTCAATAAAATGATAATTCTTAAAAATAGAGTGCAATTAATTAATTATACTATTTCCTCTGATTCAAAACAGACCCTGTAATTCTACCATTAATCAAACCTTTACATGTTTCTATTCGAGATCCAAACAGGAGGTTAATTTGTTTCATCCACAGAAGACAGAAAATACATAATCCCAGAAGACTAGATCAACTGATTAGACCATGTGAAACATTAAGCTCTATGTAAAAGGAATAACCAAAATATAAAGCAGTGATATCACTCTAGGAAAATAAAACTGTGTGTGTCTATGTGTGTGTATAAACACCAAGAACTGAAAATGTTTTATACAATAATTTGTGTAATCAAGGTATTTATTTTTTGTAGTGTTCATGATAGGCTACTTACTACTCGTCTGAAGATGATGTAATGAGTGTTATTATGGTTCTCTAGGTTCTTAATATTACTATTTGAGAGAAAATATCCATAACTCAAAGGAAAATGTCATATTGTTTATGTTCTTGGTGTTCAGCTGCTAAGTTGTGTATGACTCTCTTGCCAGGCTCCTCTGTCCTTCACTGTATCCTGGAGTTTGCTCAAATTCATGTCGATTGAGTAATTAATGCTCTACAACCATCTCATCCTCTGTCACTCCCTTCTTCCTCCTGCCGTCAACCTTTCCCAGCATCAGGGTCTTTTTCAATGAATCAGCTCTTTGCATGAGGTGGTCAAAGTATTGGAGCTTCAGCATCAGCATCAATCTTTTCCATTGAGTTGCTGTTTCCATTGAGAACTGATTTCTCTTAGGATCAACTGGTTTGATCTCCTTGCAGTCCAAGGGACTCTCAAGATCCTTCTCCAGCACCACAATTCAAAAGCATCAATTCTTCGGTGCTCAGTGTTCTTTATGGTCCAACTCTCACATCCCTATAGGACAACTGGAAAAACCACAGTTTTGACTATACAGAGCTCTGGCAGCAAAGTGATGTCTCTGCTTTTCAATACACTGTCTACATTTGTCATAGCTTTCCTTCCAAGAAGCAAGCATCTTTTAATTTCATGGCTGCAGTCACCATTCGCAGTGTACTGTTTATAGCACTCTTGACTTTGGCAGGCCAAAATTATAATTCTATGAAAGATAGTTTAAAACTTTGCAAATTATAGGAAAGCAGAGACATTACTTTGCCAACCAAGGTCCGTCTAGTCAAGGCTATGGTTTTTCCCGTGGTCATGTATGGATGTGAGAGTTGGACTGTGAAGAAAGCTGATCGCAGAAGAATTGATGCTTTTGAACTGCGGTGTTGGAGAAGACTCTTGAGAGTCCCTTGTACCGCAAGGAGATCCAAAAAGTCCATTCTAAGGGAGATTGATCCTGGGTGATCATTGGAAGGACTGATGCTAAAGCTGGAACTCCAATACTTTGGCCACCTCATGGGACAAGTTGACTCACTGAAAAAGACTCTGATGCTGGGAAAGGTTGGGGGTGGGAGGAGAAGGGGACGACAGAGAATGAGATGGCTGGATGGCATCACCGACTCTGTGGACATGAGTTTGAGTGAGCTCCGGGAGTTGGTGATGGACAGGGAGGCCTGGCGTGCTGTGATTCATGGGGTCGCGGAGAGTCGGACACGACTGAGCGACTGAACTGAACTGAACTGAACACACATACAAATTCTGCCTTGTTTGGTAGAAGATCCTTTTGACTTCGCTTTCCTTCCTTGTTGAAAAAAGAACTTGGCCTTTATTTGCATATTTCTGGTCTATAAATGTATGTTCTTTGGATTTTTTTTTTAATTGGTTTTACTATCTCCCTGGTTCCCTTGCAAGTTAAATAAAATGTTTAACAGGTGTTCAATTTTACATCTATGTGAGGATCATGATTTTTACCTTTTTATTTGAATACCATTATCTATTCTGTGGTTTATATAAAAGGTGAGTTTAGGTTCTTTTCTCCCAAATTCCCTAAAAGAAACCCTAAACAAGAATGTTTTTGTCATGTGTCTATCCAGATTTCCATTCTAAATTCTAAATTTACACTGTACTTAAAATTTGCATTTACAACAAGCTTTGAAATTGTCGTAAGTCATATCATTGTATCTACCTTGTTTTCCTAAGTACAGTGAACTTGGCAGAGATTTTATATACATTTTATTCTCATTCCATCCTTAAGTTCTTAGCGGTAACACAAAGATATTTTCCTGGTAGTCACCTCCATTGTTGCGTTGTTTTAGTTGCTAAACTGTGTGTCTCTTTTGAAACCCCATAGACTGTAGCCTGCCTGTTTTTCTATCCATGGAATTTCCCAGGCAAGAATACAGGAGTAGGTTGTCATTTCCTTCTCCAGGGGATCTTCCTGACACAGGGATTGAACTTGTGTCTCCTGCATTGGCATGAGGATTCTTTACTGCTGAGCCATAAGGGAAGACCACCAGACCCTTTGTGACCCTTTCAAACATAGATTCTGATCCTTACCTGGTTACCAAAATAAATGTTTTGTTCCCTTTACTTGTTTCTCATCTCTGCCCTCCATATATATGCAGTCCCCTCTCCAGAAAAAGCAGGGCAGGGATGATAAAGGAAACAAAACACTTATTTTGGTAACCAGGTTAGGGTGGGAATTATCTATTAATAAAACAGTCACAATTCACTTTTAGTTTAAATTCATTTCTTTTTTAAGATATGTTATGCTCTCTTCACTGCTGGGATAATTTCTTAGACTTAGCTACACAGACTGAAACTGCATAGAAATACTTGACTATTTGGCTTCTAAAGAAAGTTGAAAAATGATGACTAGTAATCAATCATCTGCTTTGCATTTCAAAGAAGTGATAAGATATGACAGGACTTTGAAGAGGCACATTCAAGTAAATTGCAGTATGTGAGAAGCATAGTTTACTAACATTTCAGACTCCGCTTTCAGCACCCTCCCTTTCCCTCAGTCTTCTTAATATTAACTTTCCGTCTGTCTTATTCTCTCAAGTGCTGATAGAGTCTCTCATTTTTACTTCTTTTTACACGATTCTGTCCCTGCAGTAAACGATCGGTTTTTCTTTTTTTTTTTTCTTGGTGTTCATTTTCCTGTATTCTTCTTTCTCTGTTTTTCTCTCACAATCTCATTTTCACTTGTTTCTTTTCTTGCTTTCAACTCAAAATAAGAATGGAGGGGATAAAAAAGAATGGGGGAAAGGCAGTTGGAACACAAATGCACATATCAAGGTATTAATAACAATTATTATATAATAATTTTTTTGTTGGGAGTTGACTCACTGGAAAAGAGTCTGATGCTAGGAGGGATTGGGGTTGGGAGGAGACGGGGACGACAGAGAATGAGATGGCTGAATAGCATCACTGACTCTGTGGACATGAGTTTGGGTGAACTCCGGGAGTTGGTGATGGACAGGGAGACCTGGCGTGCTGTGATTCATGGGGTCGCAAAGAGTCGGACATGACTGAGCAACTGAACTGAACTGAAAAAGTATCTTTCAGAACTTTTTTTTTTTTTAATGTTACTAGTCGCTGTGGGAAAAGAGAATGAGGCATAAACATCTGGTGAGGAGGTAAAAGAACTCCCATTAAGACCAACTGACCTTCATTTTGTTGTACAGCAGAAAATAACACAACATTGTACAGCAACTACACTTCAATTTAAAAATAATAATACTAAAACAAAATAATTGTAAAAAAAGATCAACTGAGCTTAAACTTATGAGACCACCTCTGGCTGCCTGACAAGATAGAACTGAAATTTTATGTTATGTGTGTTTCTCTAGTTAACGAAGCTGCCTTCAATGCAGAAGGCAGGGTTTTGATCCCTGGGTCTTTAAGGCCCCCTGGAGAAGGGAATGGCAACCCACTCCAGTATTCTTGCCTAGAGAATTCCATGGACAGAGGAGCCTGGTGGGCTCCAGTCCATGGGGCATGGGGTCACAAAGTCAGACATGACTGACTAACACACTATTTATATTATATTCTTATTTTGTATGTACATGTGTGTGTGTGTGTGTGTATATATATATATATATATATATATATACACAAATACATATAGTCTCAATCTCATTGTTACATACTTGCTAAATATGTTTTAACATATTGAGTTTACTTCCACTGACTCTGTTGATTTCTTCCCTTTTTGGAGATCAGGAGTTACCAACAGAGACTTCTTCACTGTCTCACAATTACACATGTATAGTATGTCAGCATATCGTGATCTTACAGAAACAAATAAGTTGTTGTTTCTAATAAAATTAAAAATAAACTAATAAAAGACTGCCTAGTTTATGTTTAGCTATTATTAGTTCAGTTCAGTTCAGTCACTCAGTCATGCGGGACTCTTTGTGACCCCATGGATTGCAGAATGCTAGCAGAGAAATTACCTGGCCAACCAAGGTCTGTCTAGTCAAGGCTATGGTTTTTCCAGTGGTCATGTATGGATATGAGAATTGGACTGTGAAGAAAGCTGAGTGCCAAAGAATTGATGCTTTTGAACTGTGGTGTTGGAGAAGACTCTTGAGAGTCCCTTGGACTGCAAGGAGATCCAACCAGTCCATTCTAAGGGAGATCAATCCTGGGTGTTCATTGGAAGGACTGATGCTAAAGCTGAAACTCCAACATTTTAGCCATCTCATGGGAAGAGTTGACTCACTGGAAAAGACTCTGATGCTGGGAGGGATTGGGGGCAGGAGGAGAAAGGGACGGCAGAGAATGAGATGGCTGGATGGCATCACCAACTCGATGGACATGAGTTTGAGTGAACTCTGGGAGTTGGTGATGGACAGGGAGGCCTGGCGTGCTGCGATTCATGGGGTCACAAAGAGTCGGACAGGACTGAGCGACTGAACTAAACTGAAATGAGGCTTCCCTGTCCATCACCAACTCCTGGACCTTGCTCAAACTTAAGTTCATCAAGTTGGTGATACCATCCAACCACCTCATCCTCTGTCATCCTCTTCTCCTCCCACATTCAATCTTTCCCAGCACCAGGGTATTTTGCAATGAGTCAGTTCTTCACATCAAGTGGCCAAAGTATTGGTGTTTCAGCATCAATCCTTCCAGGGTATATTCAGGACTAATTTCCCTTAGGATGGACTAGTTGGATCTCCTTGCTATCCAAGGGACTCTCAAGAGTCTTCTCCAACACCACAGTTCAAAAGCATCAATTCTTTGGCACTCAGCTTTCTTTACAGTCCAAATCTCACTTCTATATATGACTACTGGAAAAACCATAGCTTTGACTAGATGGACCTGTGTCAGCAAAGTAATTTCTCTGCTTTTTAATATGCTGTCTAGGTTGGCCATAGCTTTTCTTCCAAGGAGCAAATGTCTTTTAATTTCATGGCAGCAGTTACCATCTGCAGTGATTTTGGAGCCCAACAAAATAAAGTCATGGATGCATGGAGTGTGGATGCATGGATGTATGGATGTGAGAGTTGGACTGTGAAGAAAGCTGAGTGCAGAATTGATGCTTTTGAACTGTGGTGTTGAAGAAGACTCTTGAGAGTCCCTTGGACTTCAGGGAGATCCAACCAGTCCATCCTAAAGGAGATCAGTCCTGGGTGTTCATTGGAGGGACTGATGTTGAAGCTGAAAATCCAATACTTTGGCCACCTAATGTGAAGAGCTGACTCATTTGAAAAGACCCTGATGCTGGAAAAGATTGAGGGAAGGAGGAGAAGGGGATGACAGAGGATGAGATGGCTGGATGGCATCACTGACACAATGGACATGGGTTTGGGTAGACTCCGGGAGTTGGTGATGGACAGGGAGGCCTGACGTGTTGCAGTTCATGGGGTCCCAAAGAGTCGGACACGACTGAGTGACTGAACTGAACTGAAAATAAAGTATCACTGTTTTATTGTTTCCCCCTCTATTTGCCATGAAGTGATGAGACCAGATATCATGATGTTAGTTTTCTGAATATTGAGCTTTTCACTCTCCTGTGTCACTTTCTTCAAGAGCCTCTTTAGTTTTTCTTTGCTTCCTGCCATAAGGGTGGTGTCATCTGTGTATCTGCAGTTATTGATATTTCTCCCAGCAATCTTGATTCCAGCTTGTGCTTCATCCAGCCCTGCATTTCTCATGATATTCTCTGCATATAAGTTAAATAAGCAGGGTGACATAATATAACCTTGACGTAATGCTTTCCCAATTTGGAACCAGTTTGTAGTTCCATGTCCAATTATAACTGTTGCTTCTTGACCTGCATACAGATTTTTCAGGAGGCAGGTCAGGTGGTCTGGTATTCCCATCTCTTGAAGAGTTTTCCACAGTTTGTTGTGATCCACACAGTCAAAGGCTTTGGCATAGTCTATAAAACCAAAGTAGATGTTTTTTTCCAGAACTCTCTTGCTTTTTTGATGATCCAACAGATGTTGGCAATTTTATCTCTGGTTCCTCTGCCTTCTCTAAATCCAGCTTGAGCATGTGGAAGTTCTTGGTTCACATATTGCTGAAGACTGGCTTGGAGAATTTTGAGCACTACTTTGCTAGTGTGTGAGAATTGTGCTGTAGTTTGAGCATTCTTTAGCATTGCCCTTCTTTGGTGTTGGAATGAAAACTGACCTTTTCCAGTCCTGTGGCCACTGCTGAGTTTTCCAAATTTGCTGGCATGTTGAGTGCCACACATTAACAGCATCATCTTTTAGGATTTGAAATAGTTCTACTGGAATTACATCACCTCTACTAGCTTTGTTCGAAGTGATGCATCCTAAGGACCACTTGACTGCATTCCAAGATGTCTGGCTCTAGGTGAGTTATCACACCATCATGGTTATCTGGGTCTCGAAGATCTTTTCTGTACAGTTCTTCTGTGTTTTCTTGCCACCTTGTCGTAATATCTTCTGCTTCTGTTAGGTCCATAGCATTTCTGTCCTTTATTGTACCGATATTTGCATGATATGTTCCTTCTCTATCTCTAATTTTCTTGAAGAGATGTCTCGTCTTTCCCATTTTTATTGTTTTCCTCTTTTTCTTTGCATTGATCAGTGAGGAAAGCTATTATTAGCAGAGCTTCTAACTGACATTTCACTTATTGAAATTTATGCATCTAAAAACAACCCCTAAGGCTATTTAAAAATAACTTGTAAATCATCATGTATATATTAACTTCATAGTCAACTAATTGCAGTTCATAAAGTTCATCATTTCTGGTAGCAGAACTGTAATATAGATAATAGCCAGTCCTTTACAAAGGTTTTTAAAATACCATTATTATTATCTTAAAAGTAAAATAACTATACACTTAAAACTTCTGTTTTGAATAAATGTTGTTAGAGAAAACTATTTTTACAATATGAAAAACAGATCATACTAAACCCCGTCAAAACCATGCTTTAGTGATTGATCTTTTATGTATGAGAGATATGAGATTGCTTCCTTTTTTCTCTTTTCACAATCCTGATTGGCTAAAATCAGTAGTTCAGAATTTGACAAGTATTTCTCCATTTTTCAGTTCTTTGAAATGACAATCAACAAACAGTGTCATAGTTAGTGAACAAAGACACTTATTAAGGTGAAATATTAATCTAGAAAAGTGTATAAAACAGGAAATCGATTCCCATATGTATATTACCCAGTCTACTTGGATTAAATAACAACATAAGTTCTATAATTTTATAATTAGTACTCTCTATGCAAGCTCAGTGGAACAATTAACCAAGGAATTTTAACTCTTTCAAAGCAATAAAATTTAATATTGGAGAAAGGCTTTGTATAATTCTGTGGGAATGTGTGTGTGTGTGCGCACATATGTACGTATAGACTGAGGCATAGATAAATTGAAAAATTAGAAAAGTGGGAAGAACATACCTCTTTAATTAAATGCATAATCATGGATGCGGGTCCATGTTATTGATGCTAAATAGTTTCTACTTTAACGAGCCATTTAAAATGAAATGGTTGCTTGCAATTAGACATCTGCAATCCAAGGAAAGCAAGCCAGCTCTGTAGTCCGGCTGCCAGAATTACAGCACATTCCTCAGCAGGACAACGAAGAAAAAGAATAATTGTAATCATAACATATACATCTTTAATGTTCTGTGGCTGAAAGAATGTGCAAAACAAGGCTCCTTAATATATTTAATTGTTGTTAATAAAGGGCTATCACCAAAGAGTTGCTTTTAATGTACCCATATTCCATTAGCAGTATTACCACCCAATATATATAAAGTACCTGTTTTAACGCAGGAACTTACTTAGAAAGAAAGGATAATGGACGCTTACATTTTATGAGCCTCTTCTACTTGGGATCACAAAGAAAAGATCAGATAGGTTATGATATTACTGGAGACAAAACATCACTTAAAATATTTGGGTGAATATCAACAGATATATTTATCATAGATAAATGAGTCAGTTAAAGTAACACATCTATCTTAATAGTATTAGCAATATTGAGTGCTTACTGGATGTGTCATTAGCCCCAGGTTAAAAATGTGGGAACCCAGGCACAAACAGAATGAGTCCACAGAGCTGCTATGCATCAGTCGTGGTCAGAATCTAAACCCAGGTCTGACTTTCTTTAAAGTCCGTGATCTCAATCACTCTATTAACTTAGTTAACTTAATTTCATCTTCTTTTTAAAAACAATGCCTGGTGTCAGGGATGTGGACGAAGATCTTTGCTGTGCTGCTTCATTATGAAGACTTGGGTTAAGTTACTTTCCTATCTAAACACTGGTTTCCTCAAGTGTCAAATGGAAAGACAAATAATATTTATAATGTAAGGTTGTTTATACAATTCAACGAAATAAGGTTTATGCTGTGTCTAGCACATATGTATTCAAAGATCTGAAAGTTAACCCATGACAGTTCTCTGACTCATATCATTATACCTGCCATACTTGTGCTGCTGCAGATAAGTCGCTTCGGTTGTGTCCGACTGTGCGACCCCACAGACGGCAGCCCAACAGGCTCCCAGATCCCTGGGATTCTCCAGGCCAGAACACTGGAGTGGGTTGCCATTTCCTTCTCCAATGCATGAAAGAGAAAAGTGAAAGTGAAGTCGCTCAGTCGTGTCTGACTCTTCGCGACCCCATGGACTGCAGCCTACGAGGCTCCTCCGCCCATGGGATTTTCCAGGCAAGAGCACTGGAGTGGGTGCCGTTGCTTTCTCCTAAAGTAAAATAATTTCAAATATCTTTGGATTTCAAGTTAAATATTTTTATGATCTCAATTAAATAATTCATTAAATTATTTTTAAACCTAATTCAGCCACATTTGAGAAAGTATCATTTGGCAATTTATTCACAATTGTCTACATATGGGGTATTTTATCATTTTTGCTTTAGATATTAGTTTGTATACAATTCTTATCATTAAAACAACACACACACATACATGCTTCACATGTACATAGATAACTCTCAATTATTTATAGGCCATAACTTGGCTTTATATTTCAAAGCTATCCATGCTAGTGCTGGAGCCACAGGGCCCTTTTTCTCTATTACCTTCTCACTTCACACTCTTACCTCTTCTCTAGTGATGCTTATTTTGTATTCTCTGTATAACTCGATGATAAATGGACTGGGTTCTAACTATAGGACAGTTACAAGGAATAGCTCTGAAACTGAGCTTTCAAACAGCATTATTTTACTCAGAAAAATAGAAATCAGCCAGACAAATCATTAAAATATGAATGAAGTTGAAAGTGACATGCCTATTGTGTACTGGTCAGGCTAGTGAAGCCAGTGGAGGAGCAGGAAGCTTGACCAGAAGTCAAGGAGGGCCAGGCCAATCCATTCACATGGAATCATGGCAGACTCACTTTCTTGATAAAGTTTTTACACACTCCAAGAATTCAGACGTGCCAGTATTGGGCTTTATTCTTTAAAGTGCATTCTCATATCAAATACTCTGCTATTTTTTTACTACCTCTGCATTTTTCGATTCCTTGGTGGCTCAAACAGTAAAGAATCTCTCTGCAATGTAGGAGACCTGGGGTTGACCCCTGGGTTAGTAAGATCCCCTGAAGAAGGGAATGGAAACCCATTCCAGTAATCTTGCCTAGAGAATTCCATAGACAGATGAGACTTGTGGGTTCCATGGGGTCAAAAGAGCTGGGCACGACTGAATGACCAACACACACTGCATTATTCAGGGTTATATTAGTAGTATTACTTGAAAGATGAAATAATATCCATTTTTTTGTGTGTTTTTCCCCTAAAGGGCTACCTGTTTCTGTGTATGTTTAAAAAGCATGTAAATTAGAATTAGTTGTCTCATTGTGTTCAGTTGGCAAATTTTGAGAAATGATGCAGTCACTTATTATATAGCTTAATGCTTGGTATTTAATAGATATTTAAGTAATTGTATACAGCTGAATGAATTCATAAAAATAATATTTACATTTTACCATATATAAGATCATATTTAATCTGAGAAATATAAAATGTCAGATACTAAAAACAAAGATAAAAAGTTTAAATAAAATATTTTTAAAAATTAATACTTGTGATTGTTTCAAGCAAGTAGCAGCTTTCTGGCTAAGTAAGTTAACAGGCAGACCAGTAAATATAATAGATTCAAAATATAAAATTACTTTGTCTCCTTTTCTAACTTGGTTCCTATGCTATGGAAATGTTATAAAAATAAAATTATTAACCATACAGGTTTTCATGTCAAAAAACAACTTATTGTTTAGTATCATCTATATCTTTTCATTTTAAAATCTATGTAATAGGCAAACAATTTGCCCAAAGAGAAGACAGTTGTGCACATAAAATGCTTAATATATACAGCACTCAAATAATTTTATAGGCTCTGTATGTTGCATACAATCACTACTTGAAATATTTGACTCTATGTTACTTTGGATATATGTTCCAATTTCCACCAATATAAATTCTTATATCCATTTGTAGGTACTCCAGTCATCAATGTAACTGTCATAGGTTTGGTTCCTATCAAAGCTGCTGATGCTAAGTCTCTTTAGTCATGTCCGACTCTGTGCGACCCCACAGAAGGCAACCCACCAGTCTCCGCCGTCCCTGGGATTCTCCAGGCAAGAACACTGGAGTGGGTTGCCATTTCCTTCTCCAATGCATGAAAGGGAAAAGTGAAAGTGAAGTCGCTCAGTCATGTCTGACTCTCAGTGACCCCTTGGACTGCAGCCTACCAGGCTCCTCTGTCCATGGGATTTTCCAGGCAAGAGTACTGGAATGGCTTGCCATTGCCTTCTCCTCCTATCAAAGCAGGTGATTATAAATATTTATGCTCCTTGCTGTCACAGTTGATTCCTGCTTGTATGCATATCTGAATCACAAATTTTTTATCAGAACAGAGCTATAACCAATTCATATGTATATTATACATTCTAGTTTTCTTTAAGCATTTAAAACTTGTAGCAGTAAGATTATTGATTCACTTTAGTACCTTTCATTAGCTTCTAGAAAAATCACTGCTATAATCGTCTGAATCAACAGACACTATCTTTGCACCAGCAAATCTTGATTTTCTATTAAATGTAGAGGCTAACCCAGCATAGCCACTTTTAATGAGGATTAGATCTTTTTTCTGGACACTGTTTGCATAAGAGATTATCTAAAACACAAGGATTATTATCCTTCAAATCCTCCTATGAAAAGAAAATGACAATAATTATCTAAGGCATATCTTAGTGTTGTTTTAAAAATCCTGAAAAACTAATGGCTGCGTTTAAAATTGACAAGTTGACTTTAAGATTTAGCTTTGCTAATCAAACTCACAAAAAAAGCATTGCTACAAATAAGCCTCAGTGAGAACTCTTTATGTAATCATTATGTAATTGACATGCAAACCAAAAGCAAATATCATTTACCTTAAGAATGTATGGAATAAATTTTGTTTGGGGGTTGGATAATCAGGTGAATGCAATATATCCTGTTAAAAAATATAAAAATCAAAACACTTTTTGGACTGTCAGTGACAAGTGCAAAGTGACACTCTCTTGAATTGTGATGAGAGACCTGCGGGGCCTTATAAATACTGAAGATGAACGTTGTACATTTAAGAAATAATGATATAACTAAGGTAAACCCACATTAAAACCAAAGTTAATCTTTGAGTCATTCTTATGATTTTACTACCTGAACAGCAGCTTAAAAAGATGATGTATCTTTTCTCAGATGATTTACTCATGGACATTAAAAAAGTCTTCTGTACAGAAATAAGTAAAGATTAATCAAAGCATCCATTGTCTCATAGATGCATAAGGCAAATACAGATAAACAATCACTTCCTAATTCAATTTCCTGAGAAATTTCTTCTAAGTCAATGTCAGTTCAAATTTGGTAGAGGTGGTTTAGACAAAATATTTAAGAAATAGTGATGACTCTAGATTTAACATTTTATGGAATTCACACGGTACTAAAACCAGATAATCTTCAAAATATGGGCCAGTCACTACTCAAATGATCTTCCTAACAGTGTTTCTTTTGGGCAACCCCACTCTGGGAACAGTTCAGACGAAAGGAAAGAAATAAGTGCTGAAGTTCACTTTGAAGGACCACATATTTTGGATATAAGAGCAGCAACTTAATATATGAACGATTATTATCTGTGAAAAGCCTTAAGCCTGGATCATTGTCTCAAAGTAGCCATTCAGTTCAGTTCAGTTCAGTTCAGTCGCTCAGTTGTGTCCGCCTCTCCGCGACCCCATGAATCACAGCACGCCAGGCCTCCCTGTCCATCACCAACTCCCGGAGTTCACTCAAACTCATGTCCACAGAGTCGGTGATGCCATCCAGCCATCTCATTCTCCGTCGTCCCCTTCTCCTCCCGCCCCCAACCTTTCCCAGCATCAGAGTCTTTTCCAGTGAGTCAACTCGTCGCATGAGGTGGCCAAAGTATTGCAGTTTCAGCTTTAGCATCAGTCCCTCCAATGAACATCCAGGATTGATCTCCTTTAGAATGGACTGGTTGGATCTCCTTGCAGTACCAGGGACTCTCAAGAGTCTTCTCCAACACCACAGTTCAAAAGCATCGATTCTTCGGCGGTCAGCCTTCTTCACAGTCCAACTCTCACATCCATACATGACCACGGGAAAAACCATTGCCTTGACTAGACGGACCTTGGTTGGCAAAGTAATGTCTCTGCTTTTTAATATACTATCAAGGTTGGTCATAACTTTCCTTCCAAGGAGCAAGCGTCTTTTAATTTCATGGCTGCAATCACCATCTGCAGTGATTTTGGAGCCCAAAAAAATAAAGTCTGACACTGTTTCCACTGTTTTTCCATCTATTTCCCATGAAGTGATGGGACCAGATGCCATGATCTTTGTTTTCTGAATGTTGAGCTTCAAGCCAACCTTTTCACTCTCCTCTTTCACTTTCATCAAGAGGCTTTTGAGTTCCTCTTCACTTTCTGCCATAAGGGTAGTGTCATCTGCATATCTGAGGTTATTGATATTTCTCCCGGCAATCTTGATTCCAGCTTGTGCTTCTTCCAGCCCAGCGTTCCTCATTAGATACATTAAATTTACAATAAGGTTAAAATAACTTTTATAGAATTTAATGCTAGAAGAGATGGGAGCATAGCAGATATACTAATATACAGAGAATAAGAAGATAAAGATAAGATAGAACAGGCATGCTCAGTTCACAGGGGTTCCTTAGTGAGATTATCTATAGGATAAGAAAATGTCAGAGTGGAGAGAAAGGGATTACTGCTTATCATTTCAGCCACCAAATCTGCCACTTCTCTGAGCTCTCATGTTAATCGGTCACATTACTTATTCTCTCACTTTATTAGATACTGACTTAACTATCTGAAGTGTTTATTCCCTCTCCAACTAGGCAACAATTTCCAAATATAGGAATTATGTCTTGATCATAGATGTGATGTCAGGTGATTCAGAGGTAACATAATCTGCTTGCAATGCAGGAGATGTGGATTTGATCCTGGGTTGGGAAGATTCCCTGGAGGAGGGAATGACAATCCCCTCCAGTACTTTTGCCTGGAAAACCCCATGGACAGAAGAGCCTGATGGGCTACAGTCCACGGGGTTGCAAAGAGTCAGACATGACTTAGTTACTGAACACAACAGTTATAACTGTTATATCTCACCCATCCAAATCCACCCAGGCATTTTATGCATCCAATAAATTCCATTATGCCTGGTAAATAAAGATTATACATATGACAAGGGTGATCACATAATTTATCACCCAAACTGAGGCATTTTTTTGAGAATGGTAGAGAACATTATGAACTATTACACTATAATAACCAGGAATTCCAGGACACAACAGAATATATGACCACCTGACCTAAGATAAAGGTGGCCACTCTATAACTTATTGAGGGTTACTACAAATTAACGTCTAAATAGGACAACAGCCTCTGACCTATATGAAGGGTACACATGCTCTCAATTTTTTTCTTCATAAAGGACCAGGCCATCCTTAACTTCAGTGGGAATGTAATTGGCCGGTAGTAGGACATTTTCTCTACTGAATGACATCTTTAAACTGATTAAACATGACATTGATTCTTCCACTCCTAGAACATATTAAGCATTAAATGATTCTAGAATTGCTTTTAAGCTGTTCCAATTTTCTCTAAGTTGACATTGGTTCAGACTTAGTATTTCTCAAGAGGATCAAAATATCATAAATGAGTTTTTGCAATAGATATGGTAATGATCTTCATGATTGCTGTTAAGTGCCTTCCAAGTGTTTAAACCTGAAATAATTATTGGAATTAAAAATGCTAATTTAACAGAAAATAATAACATACTCATTTCTATTCTAAAAAAGCAAAGACTAAATTGTGAATTGTTTTAAGTCAGTAATTACCATGTCTTTCAGTTCAGTTCAGTTCAGTCGCTCAGTCGTGTCCGATTCTTTGTGACCCCATGAATCACAGCACACCAGGCTTCCCTGTCCATCACCAACTCCCGGAGTTCACTCAAACTCATGCCCATCGAGTCGGTGATGCCATCCAGCCATCTCATTCTCTGTTGTCCCCTTCTCCTCCCGCCCCCAATCCTTCCCAGCATCAGAGTCTTTTCCAGTGAGTCAACTTGTCGCGTGAGGTTAGAGATTACAATTAAATGATACAGGTATTTGAAATGTAATTTAGAAAGTTTTTAAAAGATAATTTATAGTATTAATTTTCAAGTGAATATTCACTGCTTTATTCACTTTCTTCCTATTTTAACTAATTTTACTTTTTCTACTTTATTTTTTTATCTCATTTATCTATTGATAATATACAATATTGTGTTAGTTTCAGGTATTCAGCTTCAGATTCTTTTCCTTTATAAGTTATTACAAGATATTGAATATAGTTCCTTTGGCTATACAGTAAATCCTTGTTTATTTTATATATAGTGGTGTGTATCTGTTAATCCCATACTTTTAATTTATCCGTTCCTCTTCCCTTGACTTTCTTCTTTAAATTTCACCATAACCATTTCTTCTCAAATCAAACCAATTTTCTAACAGTCAGAGTTTTGTCTTTAGTGTTTGAAGTCAAAGATTTACTTAAAACTATGGCACATTAACTCAATTCCCACACGTTTACATCCAACTGGGTAAAGTAATAATTTAAAAAAAAGAAAGATACGATAGTGAGAAAGGAGAGAGAATACTGCAAATTTTATCAAAAAGTATTTTAACATGTCAGTGGTTTTATAGACACATTTAATAACTGTACAATTTGAAATACGAAAAAGACAGTGAGAAGTGTTAGAGAGGCTTTTTAACAGCACATAGTAAAATTCTGTATGTACATTTTCTTCATAGATATTAAATTAATTAAGAAGGAAGAAATTTAACTTCTCCACTTAGCTCTCTTATATTGCTCAACAGTTAATGTCATATTTTAAATTTATATCTATATTTATTATAAAAGTACTGTTGAGTTTTTCACGTTTCACTGGATTTTATTTACTAATTATTCACTTAACTAGCTTAGTTTTTAGCTTCCTGAGCTATAATAAGAAGGAACATGGATTGATCACTAGGTTTTGTTCTGCTTTAGGATTATGATCTTATAATTATGGATATAACAGTACAGTACAAAAATCTATAGCCTGGGAGTACAAATATCTTCTTGGAGGCAGGAAATTGCTAGATATTCCTGAGATAAATACATCTTCAATCTTCTGGTAACTGGCTTACTCAAAAAATGTTGCTAGGCACTTTGCAATCTAGTCTTATTTTTGAGATTTCTAAAATAATTTTCTTAGATGCGACAGTGGAAAATTTTGTCATTTTGCTGATATGACTCATAGATGAGTGCTAATATGTCTAGGACAGAATGGTAAACACTGTCTCTTATTTGTGTGTATATGAAAATTTTACTTTTGCAGTTTACATAGATTTAGTTTCTGTGAAACAATAGACTTGTAAAGAAAAAGATAAATGTTGAACATGAGTCATTTCTTTCTGAATCTTGGCTGTCTTATTATCCTTTGTACTTAAAGATGACACTGCTGAGCCCACTCAAAATAGTGCTTTTGAGTTCTTTTTTCTAAAAGTGACTAGGAATTTAAACTACCTACCCACACTTTCCTTCTTACCTGTAACCAGGCATGACCAAGCACATCTTTTTATAAGTATTTGATATAAAGATAAAGTTTCCAGATATGATCTCTTTACTATGTGCAAGGTGTATGCACCCCTGAGTAAGAAGGTCTGGCCCCTTAAAAGAGCTAGTAGTAAAAATGAGTGCCTCCCCAAATTATTCTGTGCTGATCACATCTTAGATTGCTAGTTCTCACATATTGTTTATTCTCTACTGTCAGTTTTGGCCCCATACTTTCTTGGTATCTGACTCTGAGGTTACCATCTTACTTATTTTTTTGAATTAGAAAACTCCTTTTTCCCCACTATTTTGTCTCAAAGCATTTCATTCCTTTAGGCCCCAATTTGCTAACAATAACCAATTCCAAAAGTGGCTTTTAGAGTAGGCATCCATTCCACCATACACATAGTCCAGGTGAGCTATTTGGTTGAAGAAGAAGAGAAATCTTTTAAATGAAACTAAAGATGAAGTTTGAATCACTGACCTTGTGACTCATTAACACCATATGTAATTTCCATAGGTATGAGTTGTTACCACATCTAGTCATTTTAACTATTCATATAAATGATATTATCAGTAATAAAAATGGTGAAAAGCATAAAGCACAAACAGGTGATGTAGAGTCAAATGCACAGCTTGTACTTAGATCTGAAAGTAAAAAGAAAAAGGAAAAAAAAACCAGGCAAAATTAGCATATTTCAAATGTAGCCCTCTGTAGGTGAAATAAAGTTTTTGTATTTTTTTTTTTAATGGATGAGCTAATAGAAAGATCTACTAGATATAGGTTCTAGTCTAGTTCTGCCATAGATAAATAGTAAAATCTTGAGATAGTCATTAATCTCCTTGTACCATAGATGCTTTCTATTTAAAAGAGGAATGCTACTAATTACTATATATCTTTCAGAAATATTCAGCATGTAGATGTAAATAATAATACCAACAACTATAACATCATCACATTTATTCCTTACTACTAATACTTTTTAATAAAGTAAAAACACTACTGACCCCTCCTCTTAATAAGTATACTAAAACAGAAATGGATTCAAATCATAGTTTTAGAGATTATCTAGGTTTAATTTTTGTGAAAAAAAAATCTGAAGAAAATAGTGAAAACATTGAGTTCCTTGCAAAGCATACAACATAATACTGGACTTTTTAAGGCTAGTAAAACAGATGAAAAAAGCATGTTTGGTATTAGCCAATATATATGTTTCATATAAAAATGTCAGAACTCCACAGCAAGTTACAAAAAGCTAAAGGCATGAAATTAAAAGGCCAGTGCAAAAAGGTATAATTTATAAAAAGAGGATAAGGAAAACTGAAATGTGGGCAAAGGCAATGAGAACATGTAACAAAAATAACAGTTTGTTTCTGTGAGGCTGTTGTAAAATCTGCCTTAAAAAAAAGGAGACATTCAGATGCTTGGACAACAAAAAGTGAACCAACAACAAACAAGCTAAATTGTCAAGAATACCTGCAGATTGAAAGAAACTTCCTGGTTTAAAAAACGACATTATTAAAACTTCTCATTCTGAAAAATAAATGGGCATATTAGATATAATTGCCTTATCCAAATGGTTAATTCTGACTTTTCAATTTTGCTAGTAATTTAAGAAATTACAAGACTTTTTACTGATCAATCTCTACTCAAGTCTTAGCATGAGTAGTATTTTTAAAGCAAAGGGACCTAGAAAGACAGTGCTAAGTTGTGTCCAACTCTTGCGACACATGGACTGTAGCCTGCCAGGTTCCTCTGTCCATGGGATTCTCCAGACAAAAATACTGGAGTGGGTTTCCATTTTCTTCTCCAGGGGATCTTCCCAACCCAGGAATCAAACCCAGGTCTCCAGCATTGCAGGCAGACTCTTTACCGACTGAGCCCACATACAGTTATAAATTCTTTTTCTTGTGATGAGGACTTTTAAGACCTATTCTCTCCAGTTCAGTTCAGTTGCTCAGTCTGTCCAACTCTTTGCGACCCCATGAATTGCAGCACGCCAGGCCTCCCTGTCCATCACCAACTCCTGGAGTTCACTCAAACTCATGTCCATCGAGTCGGTGATGCCATCCAGCCATCTCATTCTCTGTTGTCCCCTTCTCCTCCTGCCCCCAATCCCTCCCAGCATCAGAGTCTTTTCCAGTGAGTCAACTCGTCGCATGAGGTGGCCAAAGTATTGGAGTTTCACCCTTAGCTTAAGTCCTTCCAATGAACACCCAGGATTGATCTCCTTTAGAATGGACTGGTTGGATCTCCTTGCAGTCCAAGGGACTCTCAAGAGTCTTCTCCAACACCACAGTTCAAAAGCGTCAATTCTTCAGTGATCAGTTTTCTTCAAAGTCCAACTCTCACATCCATACATGACCACGGGAAAAACCATAGACTTGACTAGACAGACCTTGGTTGGCAAGGTAATGTCTCTGCTTTGTAATATGCTATCTAGGTTGGTCATAACTTTCCTTCCAAGGAGTAAGCGTCTTTTAATTTCATGGCTGCAATCACCATCTGCAGTGATTTTGGAGCCCCAAAAAATAAAGTCTGACACTGTTTCCACTGTTTCCCCGTCACTTCCCATGAAGTGATGAGACCAGATGCCATGATCTTAGTTTTCTGAATGTTGAGCTTTAAGCCAACCATTTCACTCTCCTCTTTCACTTTTATCGAGAGGATTTTTAGTTCCCCTTCACTTCTATTCTCTTAGCAACTTCCAAATATGCAATACGGTATTGCTAACTGCAGTCACCTTGCTATATATTACATCCCCAGGGCTTATTCATTTTATAACTGGACATTTGTATCTTCTGACCGTCCTTCATCATTTCACTTCCGCCTCTGGCTGCCCCTATCTAGGTGTATAAACAATTTATTTTCTATGTAAGAAATATAAATACTAAGATTCAGCCTTTAGAGATTTTGTAGTACAATCTGAAAATAATTCTTAATATGATCCCACTTTGTCCAGCAGCAAAACAAGGATGTAAACATAGTTTTGCATTTAACTATTTTGTGCAAATAGAGTTCAACACAAACATTTTCCCTCCCTCTTTTAAAGTTGTCTTACTATAAGGCCATTTTAAGATTGATTTTTCCATATCTAAGCAAATGTTAGATGACTGAATTATTATTATTTTCAAAATAACATGAAAATAGATATATTATGAGGAAAGTGATATCAGTAAATAAATACAAAGAGTCTAGAATGTTTAGCAGGACAAATACCAATACACTGGCCCAAGAAAAGTACTTTCAAGACCTATGGCAGAAACACTTGGAATTATTAATAGATGATGAAACTGCAATACTTTGGCCACCTCATGCGACAAGTTGACTCACTGGAAAAGACTCTGATGCTGGGAAAGGTTGGGGGCGGGAGGAGAAGGGGACGACCGAGAATGAGATGGCTGGCTGGCGTCACCGACTCTGTGGACATGAGTTTGAGTGAACTCCGGGAGTTGGTGATGGACAGGGAGGCCTGGCGTGCTGTGATTCATGGGGTCGCGGAGAGTCGGACACAACTGAGCAACTGAACTGAACTGAACTGAATGCTACAATCATACATTCAAAGTCTAATGTAAAATTAGTTGAATAGAATATTTGGTTAATAAGATACAAATTAACTGCTGCTGCTAAGTCACTTCAGTCATGTCTGACTCTGCTATGCTTATACAAATGAGGAATTAAAATACCCAGGTATATTCCACCTGTACACTATGTGAATATAGAATATATAGAAGATATCAGAAAAATAATTAATGGGAAAATGTTTTCAGTGGGAAAATTACATTAGCTCTTTCATATACAAATGGCAGTTTGAGTTGACAAAACATCAGTTTTCTTGAGTTAGGTGTTAAGGTGTCAACCTGGGCCTGTCTCATAATGATATTGAGAATGCATCCTATACAGTGAGTGTCCTTCCTGCTGCAGCTTCATGCACTATGAAAGATTCATGTTGCAAGGGTGGGGAGGGAGGGAGAACAAAGAAAATCATCCTGAGCTACAAGTATTCAGTAAAAACAAAACAACACAGAGATATCTTGCTTAAAACAAATCATGGTATTAATTGCATTTGCATTAATTGCACTCCATCTTTCTTTCCTTTTTCCTTTCCTTTCTTTCTGGACATGTATGAGCTCAAAAATATCATAACAACTTGTGCTTCTTTGTGAAATGAAAATAAAGAGCAGCACTATAACCGCAGTGGCTCTAGAAGGAGAGTCAATGGACTATTAAATGGGAAATCATCTGTTTTTCAGATTTTACTTCACCACCATTACATTCCTCCAGTGGGCTGTTATCTGGTAGAGGGAGCCTTAATCGCCTCCTATGCTGGCAGAAAACCTCCATGCATTTAGCACAGCTATTCATATCGTAATGTGCAATCACCTCCACGCAAAAATTCCAAGTAAAATATATGCTTTCCCAGCACAGCACTGCCATTAGTGCATCTAACTGCCCACTGAACTCCAAAGACTTAATGTAACTCTATTCCAGCCTATTGAAGGCTCATTATTTAATCTGGGCTATTTGATGGTTCACAGTTACTTAGTTAATTTTTCCCCATTTTCTTTCTCCTATTGGGTGTTAGTCCCTTGGTGTAAGACATACACAGATATAAGTAAATGATATAAAGTCAAATATTACCACTAGGCCATGTATATGTTTAGCTAGCAATGAAAATATATTTTGTTAACAACTCCTCTGCTCTAGCTGCCATATAGTTTATGGTGAGAAGATATGAAAGCAAAACAACCATCAGTGGGCCTGGAGAGAATGTGTTTAATACTTTCCCCAAACAGCTGCTATTTGATTCCAGAAATCTGCCATGCAACAAATTAAAAATGCTTGAGACAATATGTAGTTATGAAAGAAAGGTCTTACAGTATATTGCACATTTCAGAATGCACATTTATTTGCACAGCTATTTTAGAATATATTAAAATCAAAATATTATATACACACATATGTATTTATACTGTTTGGGGAAAGTATAGAGAAAAAATCATGGAGCTGACGGAGAAAAGATGGAAATATTGAGGGAAATATATGCTTTATAGATTATTGTGTATATTTTACATGCTCAACCATTATAGATATGCTCATCAATTTGTATTTTCTTTAGAACTATTGTCTTATTGGACAAATTATATAATTACATGAGGACTTTAATCACAGAATGAAAATAGTTTGTCAGGGTTGAAATTCCTCTCTTGGTTGAGGATTGCAAATCAGACTTGGCATCAAATCTTTGCTTCTAAACACTATAAGAGGACAAACTCAAATTACCTCCCTGGGCCTCAGTAACTTCATTTAACGTGGTGAACTGGATAATCTCAAAGTCCCCTCCTGTTACACAACAGTAAAATTCTCCACTGGCAGTATGATCTAGGAAGGACTTTTCTCAGTATACTGGGAGAGGCACAGCCCAAGAAGGGAAGGATGGCCATGAAACTCTCAATCTTTTCTCCTTCTTCATAAAAATTTTTAGCTTGGAGATAATCTGCAATACTTCTGTGTTTTAAATTGTTCTTAGAATATAAGTATTCAGGAATAGTAAAAAGACTACTTAACATCTAATTTAAGACTTGTATGTCTGACCTTTTATCTGATGTGTGATATTTTCACTATTACTTATAGAAATACTTATAATAAAATTGTTATTCTAATTTCTATGGTAAACATGAATCTGACAATTGTTTTCTAGCTGTTTTACAGTGCATTCTCCCTCCCCGTATGTATCATAATATCTTAGAAAATTACAAATAACATTTCTCTTTATTTTTCTTAAAGAGTACACAGAATAAGATAAGTGAATTTGCCAATAGGAGAGTTGAGCCTTGCTGGCATATTCAATTAATATCACTTTGCAGTTGTTTTTATTTTGTCTTAATGAATGAAACGTAAAGTAAACACTATAAATCCAAAAAAGAATTGAGTGGTTCATACAAGATAACAATACCTCATAAAACAATATGGGCAAGAGGATAAATAAGCCATGAGTAATGCATTATTAAGAAGAATGGCTAATACAATTTTATATAAAATTATATGAGTTATAGAAACCAGATATTTATGAACCTGTATAGCACAGTTTAACAAAGACTAAAGTCTTTCCCCAAATATATACGGTATTTTGCTAAATCCATATACCGGTTTTTAAGAATTATTATGGATTTAAAATATGATTATGAATATCAGTTGATTTATTTTCAATGATAAATTTAAATTGGTATTATTTACTCATATATTTCATATCCTAAAGGAAATCAACCCTGAATATTTATTAGAAAGACTGAGGCAGAAGCTGAAGTTCCAATACTTTGACCACCTGATGAGAAGAGCCAACTCATTGGAAAAGACCCTGAAGCTGGGAAAGATTGAAGGCAAAGGAGAAGGGAAGGGGTTGGTAGAGGATCAGTTCAGTTCAGTCGCTCAGTCGTGTCCGACTCTTAGCGACCCCATGAACCACAGCACGCCAAGCCTCCCTGTCCATCACCAACTCCCGGAGTTCACTCAAACTCATGTCCACAGAGTCGGTGATGCCATCCAGCCACCTCATTCTCTGTCGTCCCCGTCTGCTCCTACCCCCAATCGCTCCCAGCATCAGAGTTTTTTCCAGTGAGTCAACTCGTCGCATGATGTGGCCAAAGTATTGGAGTTTCAGCCTTAGCATAAGTCCTTCCAATGAACACCCAGGACTGATCTCCTCTAGAATGGACTGGTTGGATCTCCTTGCAGTCCAAGGGACTCTCAAGAGTCTTCTCCAGCACCACAGTTCAAAAGCATCAATTCTTCGGCGATCAGCTTTCTTCACAGTCTAACTCTCACATCCATTCATGACCACGGGAAAAACCATAGCCTTGACTAGACGGTCCTTGATTGGCAAAGTAATGTCTCTGCTTTTTAATATGCTGTCTAGGCTGGTCATAACTTTCCTTCCAAGCAGTAAGCGTCTTTTAATTTCATGGCTGCAATCAGCATCCGCAGTGATTTTGGAGCCCCCAAAAATAAAATCTGACACTGTTTCGACTGTTTCCCCATCTATTTCCCAAGAAGTGATGGGACCAGATGCCATGATCTTCGTTTTCTGAATGTTAAGCTTCAAGCCAACCTTTTCACTCTCCTCTTTCACTTTCATCAATAGGCCTTTGAGTTCCTCTTCACTTTCTGCCATAAGGGTGGTGTCATCTGCATATCTGAGGTTATTGATATTTCTCCCAGCAATCTTGATTCCAGCTTGTGCTTCTTACAGCCCAGCGTTCCTCATGATGTACTCTGCATATAAGTTAAATAAGCAGGGTGACAATATACAACCTTGACGTACTCCTTTTCCTATTTGAGAAACCTGTATGCAGGTCAGGAAGCAACAGTTAGAACTGGACATGGAACAACAGACTGGTTCCAAATAGGTAGAGGAAGAGATGGTTAGATAGCATCACTAACTCAATTGACACGAATTTGAAAAAACTTCGGGAGATAGTGAAGGACAGGGAAGCCTGGCATGATGCTGTCCATGGGGTCACAAAGAGTCTAACATGACTTAGTGACTGAACAATAACAACAAATTCACATATTTAAACATTCAATATATATGTACCAAATTCTTCTTTAGTATCAAATACTGAAGACAACAACATTCAGACAAATGCTTCAGTACCATTATGGAAGGAAGTTACATAAACACATACACACACACACACTCCTCGCTCCTAAACTCACTAAACATAGAGGAAAAGAGTTTTATTCCATTGTGTTAAAAACAAAACAATAGGCTCAAATGGAGTCACTTATGCTAAGCCCCACCACACCACACTGAGCCTTAATTATAGTTTTGACTCTTCAAGAAAACAAATCTTAAACCAGTAAATCAGGAATTGTCTGATCAGCACTGGTTAGGTAATCCGCTTAACAGGTTCCTGCTGTTCCCTAAGAGAAAGTGAATGAAAAGTGAAAGTTAATCACTCAATCGTGTCTTCTGTCCATAGGTACAGAAGAGCCTGGAGGGCAAGAGGAGCCTGGCGGCAATTCTCCAGGCAAGAACACTGGAGTGGATTGCCAGTCCCTTCTCCAGGGTAATCTTCCCAAGTCAGGGATCAAATCCAGGTCTCCTGCATTGCAAGCAGATTCTTTAACTTCTGAGCCACCAGCGAAGTTCTAAGGGAAAGCCATAACCAAACTGTCATTTTGCCTACTATAACTTTCATTTTGCCTCATACCTCCTTTCTATCTGCTACACTGGATGCTGCCCGATTCAAACTGATTTCTGCTCAAATAAACTACTGAAAATGTTAACACACCTCAATTTCTCTTTTAACAATTTTTGTTGTGATAAGTTACCTTTCTTCTAAGGAAAGTCCTGGTAATACATTTAAGGAATCATTTTTTTTCCTAATTAAAAGCACATAGGTTTTGAATCTTTACAGTTTGTAATTTAAGCTTGAATATATCCATTTCCAATGAATGATATGTCAGTATTAACACTCAGCAGTGTGAGAGGAAACAGAACTTGGTTAGTATTAAAGTTTTATTATACTTTAAAAAAATGTTACCATTAGGAAAAGGATGAAAGATGAAAGGCAGTTTACTTTTCCCATGAAGGTTTGTCAGCTATTATGCTTATATTTTCTCATCTCATCTTATCCTCTTGTCTTTTTTCTCTGCTTTCATTGTGTGCTCCCACTCACGACTCCTTTTTCTATACCTCTTTCACAAGGCTTGCTAAACCAGAAACACCCCTAGAACAAATCCAAACACTTTCCATTCTTCTTTCAAAAATCCATTTCCTCCACAAAGCTACTTAATTAGATGGAAGTAAAGTGCTAATTTGCTAAGGGGAAAGATCATTTGCATATCAATTTACACACTTTTCCCCAAGTATTTATAATTAGAGAGCAATCAACAAGCTTTTGAAGGCTGATAGAAAGGGGAAAATGATTCCTGTGGAAATTTAGGAGGCAGTAAAATACAGAGAGGAAAGGGCACTGGAGAAGAAGCCAGATGTCCTCATGTCGAGCAATTAATTTAACCTTTTGGAATCTCAATTTTTCAGCTATAAAATGGGAATAATTGTGCCTACTTTGAATGTTTCAGCAGCTATGAGTATTAACTTTAATATGCAAGAGGGCCCCAGTACAAAAGCATTGCCTCACCATAGGTTGTCAGTAAAGTCCATAAGAAACCATTTTTTAACCTGCTTTCTCACATTGCTTTCTCTGCAAATAGGAACTCATGTATCTACCCTACGGAAGGTTGGATATTTAAACAAGATCAAAATATTTTAAATATCAGGAACATAACAAGGAATCAATGAACAGGAATTTATGGTTACTATTTTGGTTCCATATGGTGACTCAGATGGTAAAAAATCTGCCTACAATGCAAGAGACCTGGGTTCAATCCCTGGGTCTGGGAAGATGCCCTGGAACCCATTCTAGTATTCTTGCCTGGAGAATCCCATGGACAGAGGAGCCTGGTGGGCCACAGTCTATGGGGTTGCAAAGAGGTGGACATGACTGAGGAACTAACACTTCATGGTATTTCAATGACTTTTTAAATCATTCAGAATATCAGAACTTCTAGAACTTTCCTTGGCTATTGCCCTTTCCATTATCGTCTATCTCTCCTCCTCACTAAGTCCTTCCTGCCTCTGCTGAAGGGAAACAACTATCTGAACTCAGATGTATTCTTTGTCACTGCCCCCAAATGATCTCTTTACATTATTCCTTTTGTAAGAATGGGTTAGCATAAGAACGGCCATCTTAGAGGCCGGAAAAACCATTTTTACTGAGTACTTGACTTGAGGGAAGAAGAACTAGATAAAACCTGGAAGACAAGTTTTTTTTTTTTTTTATTTCTAAAAAAGAATTTTATTAAAAAAGCACAAATGCAAAGAAATGAACAGAGGAAAATTTATGCGTCGAACCTGGACTGGTCACTTATGATAATATACATGCTACAATTCCATTCTCTCCAATCATTCCACCTTCACCCTCTCCCACAGAGTCCCAAAGACTGTTCTAAATGCCTATGTCTCTTTTGCAGTCTCTTATACAGGGTTCAGGTTACCATTTTTCTAAATTCCATATATATGCGTTAATATACGGTATTGATATTCTTCTTTCTGGCTTACTTCACTCTGTATAATTGGCTCCAATTTCACAATGGAGTATTTCTCAGCCATCAAAAAGAATGCATTTGAATCAGTTTTAATGAGGTGGAAGAGAAGTTAACCTTAAGTACCAGGAAGGCAAGTTAATCTTAAATACCAAGAATGTGGGCAGCTTCGACACTGAAAATTAGGTAAACAGGTCTGATAAACTTATCTCCTTAAGACCCCAGGAGAGAGATATGCACGGCTGTGTGTGTGTGTAAAGAAAATTCCTGTGAGTTAGGTAATTTAGAAATATCATGATTTGAAAATGCTATATAACCCCTTGGCTCTGAGTGCTCGGGGTCCTTGTTGAAACCTGCTGCGTCAGGCAGACACTTGGACCCCAGCTAGCTGGAAATAAACCTCGCTGTGTGTCTTGCATTATCGTGAGTGTCCTCTGTTCCTTTGAGGGAAGGGCGACTCCGGACCCTAACACTTTCTCCCTTTCACTATTAATTATTATTTAAACACCATTCAGGTATGAAAAATATTGTCTAAAAGAACATTAGAAATGATCTGGGGAAATAACTTTCAAACTGCATTCATAAAGTTTTAGCTCTACCCATAGAAGCTCAGGAGTTGACATCAGAGAGAAAAAGTAGAAAGACAGCAAAATGCGGGTAGAGAAGAGGAGCAGGTGGAGAGGCTGGGATGGGGAGACTATGAGTTAGAACTAGTTTCAAGAAGTCTTTCAACATTTCCAACAAAGGCAATCAATTTTTATCTTAAATAACACATTTTTTTAAAAAACACACACATTAAATACAACTTACTTATTTTAGATCAAATATTATACATTTAAGAAACAGGAACAACATGAATTGTTTAAGAACACAAAGTTGGTTAATGAATAAAATTGAAATAACAACCAAAGTGTCAGCACTCCCTCTCCATGGTTCTCTCACATTCATTACTGAATTTCAACACTTTATTTTCAGACTTTTCCCAGCTTCCTTCCGTCACTTGCTACTGTGCTGGTTCGGCAGCTACATTAGAAATAATTTTCCTTCATAAAGGAATTTAAAAATTTTCTACATATCTTAAACATTGATGGACAGTTTTCAGATGATATTTTATTCTTGGTAGAATTAAAGATGTTGATTTAATCTTAAATTTCTCCATGTATGTCAGAGTAAACTACTGACAGTTTCCTAAATATGCTGTTCAGTTCAGTTCAGTCACTCAGTCGTGTCCGACTCTTTGCGACCCCATGAATCATAGCACACCAGGCCTCCCTGTCCATCACCAACTTCCGGAGTTCACTCAGACTCATGTCCACAGAGTCGGTGATGCCATCCAGCCATCTCATTCTCTGTTGTCCCCTTCTCCTCCCACCCCCAATACTTTCCAGCATCAGAGTCTTTTCCAGTGAGTCAACTCGTCACATGAGGTGGCCAAAGTATTGGAGTTTCAGCTTTAGCATCAGTCCTTCCAATGAACACCCAGGATTGATCTCCTTTAGAATGGACTGGTTGGATCTCCGTGCAGGCCAAGGGACTCTCAAGAGTCTTCTCCAGCACCGCAGTTCAAAAGCATCAATTCTTCGGCAATCAGCTTTCTTCATAGTCCAACTCTCACATCCATACATGACCACTGGAAAAACCATAGCCTTGACTAGATGGACCTTTGTTGGCAAAGTAATGTCTCTGCTTTTTAATATACTATCTAGGTTGGTCATAACTTTCCTTCCAAGGAGTAAGCGTCTTTTGTTACGTATTTCTCTGACTTCTGATAAGCCACTTTCTCTGATTAAAACACTCCTGCTCAGTCTTGCCTTTCCTCCTTCAGCCAGGAATTCATCCTCCAAGTCTCAGCTCAGCCTCACATGTGCTGTGACCAGACCAAAATCTCTGGAAGGCCCCTCCTTATCTCCTTATCTTGTGCTGTGTGCTCTATTTCCATAAGCTCTTAACACCATACATGACAGTAATTTGATTATATGACCATTTACTGGTATATATGCTTCTCCATTTGATGTCTGCTTATAAAAAGAGTCTAGCTAATACCAGAGTTACAGTGATATTTCTGAAGTTAAACAGAAATTAACACGGAAACTTAAAATTTTTATAAAAATTCCTAAATTCCAACTCAAACGTTTCAAGCAAAGCCCATATTTGTGGTATTTTTGTCTGAAATTATATTATTCGTTTCCTGTAAGTAAAATCTTACAGGGAACCTTTCCTATAAGACCCTGTAAGTGAATATAAACGTTTAAATACAATAATATTAGGGTCAAGAGTGAAGCCATTCAAAATATGCTTTAATATTAGTTTTGAGTTACATGGCTCATACATTTGGATCTTAATGTATTACTTTACAGGATAATTGCTATCTAAACTTTGGAAAATACTTCAAATTAACATAACCGTTTATATTAATATCATATTGTTTTGTTTGATGTATATCATAGGTTATTTTAAAATCAATTCACACGATTTGGTATTAAAAATGATAATAATCATTTTTTAAGAATTGTAAGTGGAGAGGTGAACCACACTAAGGATAAAAAGAAACAAAATGGAAACAAAACACAGGACTTGTGACACAGTGAAAAGAATTAAGAAGAGTTAAGCCTTTGACTGTGTCGATCACAATAAACTGTGGAAAATTCTGAAAGAGATGGGAATCCCAGACCACCTGACCTACCTCTTGAGAAACCTATATGCAGGTCAGGAAGCAACAGTCAGAACTGTACATGGAACAACAGACTGGTTCCAAATAGGAAAAGGAGTACGTCAAGGTTGTATATTGTCACCTTGCTTATTTAACTTATATGCAGAGTACATCATGAGGAACGCTGGGCTGGAAGAAGCACAAGCTGGAATCAAGATTGCCGGGAGAAATATCAGTAACCTCAGATATGCAGATGACACTACCTTTATGGCAGAAGGTGAAGAGGAACTCAAAAGCCTCTTGATGAAAGTGAAAGAGGAGAGTGAAAAGGTTGGCTTGAAGCTCAACATTCAGAAAACTGAGATCATGGCATCTGGTCCCATCACTTCATGGGAAATAGATGGAAAAACAGTGGAAACAGTGTCAGACTTTATTTTTTTGGGCTCCAAAATCACTGCAGATGGTGATTGCAGCCATGAAATTAAAAGACGCTTGCTCCTTGGAAGGAAAGTTATGACCAACCTTGATAGTATATTAAAAAGCAGAGACATTACTTTGCCAACCAAGGTCCGTCTAGTCAAGGCAATGGTTTTTCCCGTGGTCATGTATGGATGTGAGAGTTGGACTGTGAAGAAAGCTGATTGCCGAAGAATCGATGCTTTTGAACTGTGGTTTTGGAGAAGACTCTTGAGAGTCCTTTATACTGCAAGGAGATCCAACCAGTCCATTCTAAAGGAGATCAATCCTGGGTGTTCATTGGAAAGACTGATGCTAAAGCTGAAACTGCAATACTTTGGCCACCTCATGCGACGAGTTGACTCACTGGAAAAGACTGATGCTGGGAAAGGTTGGGGGCGAGAGGAGAAGGGGACGACAAAGAATGAGATGGCTGGATGGCATCACTGACACTGTGGACATGAGTTTGAGTGTACTCCGGGAGTTGGTGATGGACAGGGAGGCCTGGCGTGCTGTGATTCATGGGGTCGCGGAGAGTCGGACACGACTGAGCAACTGAACTGAACTGAACTGAACTGAAAGTGAGATTAGACATTACATATGGTAAAAATCAAGCTTGAGAACAGATGTTGCACCAAAACAAACAGCACTTGTGTGTGACCATCCCTAAACTGAGCATCCAACTGAAAACCCCAATGGAGAAGAGAAATTAAAAAGTTAGTGTCAAATATTTTTGAAAGTATTCCTCTAAAATAAAATCTTACAGCCAATTTTAAAAAAATCAAAAGTGCTAATTAAGGACTCTTCTTTAGAGAATGACATATGGAGTAAGATCAGTTTATTAAAAGTGTGGGAGTTAAGACATCAAAAAGGATGTTCATTCCTGGTTACTAATGACTCAACAAATAAAAATCATTGAAAGTCTTATGAAAAGTATTTCCAATAGTTATTGTCCAAGTTTATTTTTTAATTCTTTATTTTTAGAGATGATTTTCCTCATACTAAAAATTACTTTCCAACAGTTAAGAGAAACATCTCAGGAAACTGGGCAAAGCTAAAGTGCTTTTCAGCTTAGAAGGAATGCCTTGGCAAGCTACCATGATTCCATACTGACCTCTGTAAATAACAAACAAATATGCTACTCTAAAATACATCAGACATTTCTTTGTGTTTCACTGTAAGAAAAGAAGGGGGATTTATTTCACTAAGAAGTAAGCTTATTTTGAAAGAAATAAACTTCATCTGACAGCTTAAATAAAAAGAGATATCTAATTTTAACTTACTCTAGTATAAAGGAAAGAGAGCAATCCTTAAGTCAAAGGTTTTTAGGGTACTCTATAATTCATCCCCAACCCATTTTCACTTTTAGAGAAGAGAGGATAAGGTGACAAAGGACAACTAGGTTGTTCTCTTTGCTTCAAGACAGATATTATAAAAGACAAGGATAAGAGGACTTAACTTTCTCTGTCACAAGTGTGACCATAAGTTTGCTTATTTCTAACCATAGTCACTAGGGAAAAAATAAGTAAAAGGTTCTGATTACCTAACAGATGGTTTAAACACCAATATGGACACTAGCAAGAAATAGCTGCTCAGACGGCACCCCACTCCAGTACTCTTGCCTGAAAAATTCCATGGATGGAAAAGCCTGGTAGGCTGCAGTCCATGGGGTCGCTGAGAGTTGGGCACGACTGAGCAACTTCATTTTCACTTTTCACTTTCATGCATTGGAGAAGGAAATGGCAACCCACTCCAGTGTTCTTGCCTGGAGAATCCCAGGGACAGTGGAGCCTGGTGGGCTGCCATCTATTGGGTTGCACAGAGTCGGACACGACTGAAGTGACTTAGCAGCAGCAGCAGCAGCATGCAGCCTTAGACTGAGAAGTAGCTGGAATGAAAATGTCAAAGTAGCTTCAACGAAAGGAAACTGATTTCTCACCTTTCACTGAATATCTGTTCAACTTACCTGGTCTCATTCTAGAAGATAATAAAGTCCATTTTGAGATTTTCTTTTGTTAAAACATACTAACTAAGTAACATCTATTTATTTTTACTGCTGCTGCTGCTGCTAAGTCACTTCAGTCGTGTCCGACTCTGTGTGACCCCGTAGACGGAAGCCCACCAGGCTCCCCCGTCTCTGGGATTGAACTTATATTATGACATGGCTTATTTGTACATAAAGTATCCCCTTGACTTGGGTCTCTACAAATTCCATTACCTGGAGGAAGTTAGTATTCTGAGTTATCAAGAAAGAAATAGCTCCAATTAATAAGTCCTTAAGGAAACAGCATTCACATGAGTTATAAAATTTAGAGAAGAAAAGGTCAGGAGGCTTTTTTCATGCATACAAATCAGCAGTGATGACAGACATCATTACTCTAAGTAGAAAAGTGGTGTAATTTTTATTTTTAAATGGATAGTCTCACAACCTAAAAGATAGTGGCCTTTAGTCACAGCCATATTTTTTTTTCTTACAGCCTACCCTCCCACACTTAGAGGATAGCATCCACGCTTCCCCTTTTCTTTATTCTTTGTAACAAGTTTCCATTGCAAAATGGAAAACTGAAGGACTTTTGTTTTCTACTCTTTACCAAACATCTTAGAAATATGTTTTTCTTATATACTCAGCCCAATATTAGCATAGAGATAGGCTCAGTTTTTTCAAGAACTCTACTTTTTTAAGAGAAAGCATATAAAATATCTGAGAAAAAGGAGTTCTGATCATAAGATTCACTTAATTACTGTGTCTTTTATGTGAATTGACAACAGCCCTTAGTCAAAGTCCAGATGGAAACTGTAAATAAGATGTGAACAATGTGTTGCTGAACAGTGTGGTTTAGTAGGAATCTAGTCAGTTAGTAGCATCGGATGCATGACAATATTGTGGTATGGTGATAAAAATAAAAATTCAGCCCTGATACCTTATTGTCCAAAACCAGTTTATCACTTGAACAAAGCATTTAGTTTTAAATATTTACTAGTAATTAAATATCAACACCTCATTAGTAGAAAATAAAATATATATTACATAGCTCATTCTTGGGGATTTGACTTTCTCATCCTCAAATAGACACAGAAAGTCTATTGGATATTAGATATTTCATTACAAAATTTAATTGTGGTCCACCTGGTAAGTAATTTGTGTCTATTACCTGTAAGAAAAAAAAATGAGAAAATATATAGTGATATTCTAAATCTGTACTTCTCCAAGCTTAGTGGGCATACATATCACTAGGGATCTTATTAGAAAGGTAGATTCTGATTTAGTAGGTCTGGGGTGAAGCCTGAGCGTCTATCTTTCTGCACTGATACTGAGGCTCCTAGTCAGTGAACCACACACAGAATAAAAAGATTCTAAATGATAGCAATTAACTATAATCCTATGACCTAAACAAAAGAACTTCAATGTGTTGAGGAGCTAAATATAATTTTTTCTATGATTGACTTCATTCAGTTTCAATTATGTTTCTAATCATGATTGAAAATTCTAATTTCAGCTTGGCTGCAAATTTACTCAGTCATTTGGAGTGATTAATTTGACCTATCCAGGGGATAATTTATTTATGGCTCATATTTTAACAGTTGAAGAAAATTTAGAAGCAAAATAAATACCATCTAACTATCAAGTTTCTGTAGAAATATTGATAGAAACAACTATAAGAAGCTTTATTAAATGTCAAGTGTAATGCCACAGTCTAGTATTTTTGAGAAAAAAAAGTCCTGCTTGCTAGCTTTCATCATGTAATATTTTGGCCAATTGTTGCTGATATGCATGCCCAGAATACATGAAAATGCCACTATACGTTTTTAGTTATGATACTTTGAGCTCAGGCCTTAAGTAGAAATTTTCTACTGATTCTGATTTAGCTGACATAACACACTTCCTCTTTTGATCTTAACATGTAAGTCAATAGTGTACTTTGACATTCAAATTCTCATCACAACATTAAAGACATTTTATCTGGATGTTTTGCTTCAGAAGGTTTGGATGTAAGCTGCTGGCTTCCCAAGGAAGTAAAGTATAAATAAGGAAAAAGCTATTTAATTTCAATTGTCTTGTTTAATGCAAATCACTGCATTATGTAGGTTATTAATAATTACTATTACTACCACATATTTAGAGAGAGCATGTATAAGCATATGGTCATGAATATTATTCTCCAGATTTTATGTTAAAAGTCTAAATTTTCTTGTATCTCAAATTATGGAACCAAATTTAGGACACAGATGGAAAAAATGTAGGCTCAGGATAATTTTAAAATATTCTTTTGTGGGTTTTTTTTAATATATATTTGGCATCATATTTACTATACAGTCAGAATTTCATCATCACACTGAATTTATTGTGAAGAATGTTTTAAACCTTTCTAATGTTAGTCATAAACAGTCACAGTTTGTCTTCTAAAACTCAGCAGCCAATTAAGCTGCCAATGCAAAAAAAAAATAGTAAAAGGTGGCACAGTGGTAAAGACTCTGCTTGCCAAAGCAGGAGACACAGAAGATGTGGGTTTGATCCCTCGGTTGGGAAGATCCCCTTGAGGAGGAAATGGCAACACACTCCAGTATTCTTGCCTGGAAAATCTCATGAACAGAGGAGCCTGGTGGGCTACAGTCCATGATGTTGAAAAGAGTCAGACACAACTGAGTACACATGCATAAATGTGATAAATAGGTGCAATCATAAGAGCCAATTTAGAAAAGGTGTGTGTTTCCCTCGTGAATTCCTAGCATTGCCTCAGTTATTCCTACTGTTTCAGAGACTTCTTACAAATATGACACTCATAAGGGATGGGTGGCCATCTGAAGTTGTCCACATAGCCACACCAGCAAGGCTCCATGCATTGACTAAAATCCTCAAGGTGACTAGAACCTCAACTAGGTGCCAAAGTCAAGCAAGATAAAAACAGCATAAGAAAAACAAGGCAGTTGTTCACAGCAATCATCCTAAGGCTAAGAAACTGGATGCAAGTCTAAATACACTCATTTAAATCATCCTTACCATTTTTAGATCAATTTCTCTCACTTCTCCCACAGAAAGTAAAATAACATTTTTACTCTGGTGCTCCAACATTTCTCTTCTGGATAGATGTTTTAAAATATGAGTCTACATTTCTCTCAACAATCAGCATTTATTGAGTGCTTACAAGGCACTGTATGCTGCTGTGCTTCCGCCAGGCTCCTCTGCCCATGGGGATTCTCCAGGCAAGAATCCTGGAGTGGGTTGCCATGCCCTCCTCTAAGGGATCTTCCCAACCCAGGGATAGAACCCAGGTCTTCTGCATTGCAGGTGGGTTCTTTACCATTTGAGCCAGGAAGGAAGCCCTATGAGGCACTGTAGTAAATGCTTTACACAGTGTCCTGTTTCATGGTTTCACATAATTATTTTAAGAACCTTATGAAGTTGGTGTTATCTCTATTTTTCATATGATAAAACTTACGCTCATTCATTCATTTAATAAATAAAGTTTGTTCTAGAGGCAGGGGCTACAGTGATAATCAAGACAGGCAAGATCCTTGCTTTCGTGGATCATCCACTGAGAGGAGAGCTATCAAACAGTAAACACACAAACAAAGAGCATAGTAAAGCAGGTGACATTACAGTGACTAAGAGGGAATATGTCTGCAATGAAGGTGGGCAGGGAGTGTCTGAGGAAGCATGATACTTAGAATGAGACCTCACTGACAACAAAAGGGATTCACCAGATATGGATATTGAGGCAAAGGAATAGAAATATTCCAATATTTCACCACAGTAAATAAAATCCAAGAGAAGAAGTATTCTAAAACATTTGGAGCCAAATACCAGAGGTGGTTAACTCGCTTATATAACAAAGAAGGAGAAAAACATCAAGGTTTCTTTACAATAAGCATGCAGATAGCCCATATAAGAAAGCAGTGGGTCTATGTATATATTAATGGTTTACCAATGTTTCATCTCAGTTTCTAGGTAGGGAAATAGATATCGAAAGTTTCTATGATATTCATTAAAAGAGCTACAGGATTTAGAGTTTTGGAAACTGTTAAGAGTTAAGTAGGAAGTGGCATATAATCAGGAACTTTTAAATTATCTTCCCCATTCACAACTAACCAGAACTCTCATCAACAGACTGAACCTCCCCTTTGAAGTCTACATCTGTGATGGCACTGATACATTTCTTTTCTTTCTGGTTGAACATTAGGAATAGAAGGCAAGTGGCACAAAATTGTTTTCAAGCGTCAACTCAACTGTCAGAATTCCTACCAATTTTCAGGCAGTATATAAAGAGAATCCTGGTTGACAACAGGTAGATCAAGGCAGATTTATACTTAGTTTTTCCAACTATCAAATCTGCATGGATAATTTTTTGAAGAATATCACTTGTCAGTTTGGCTCCCATGAATGCACAGACCTCAGGTTTAGAATGAGCCCACATGGAAATTAAGGAATTACATGATGGGTGGGATGGTTGGGTCATAGGAGGGGCTATGAGCCATATTTAATGATAATACTCTTCTACCTAGAGTCAACCTCAATCAAACAAAATTTTCGTTAATAAAGAGCTTTACTTATTTTTTCATCTATAGATTAAGTAAGACTCAAAGGTTTATAAAGAGAGAAATAATTACAGATCACAAATTTTAATTACTCTTGATTCAAACTATAATATTATATATATTTAGCTGTGTGTGTGTGCTCAGTCACTCATTCATGTCTGACACTGAGAGCCCATAGACTGTAGCCCACCAGGCTCCTCTGTTCATGGGAATTCTCCAGTCAAGAATACTAGAGAGGGTCACCATGCCCTCCTCCAGGTGATCTTGCCAACCCAGAAATCGAATCCAGGTCTCCCACATTGCAGGTAGATTCTTTACCATCTGAGCCACCAGGGAAGCCCAAGAATACTGGAGTGAGTAGCCTATCCCTTCTCCAGGGGATCTTTCTGACCCAGGAATCGAACCAGGGTCTCCTGCATTGCTGGTAGATTCTTTGCCATCTGAGCTACCAGGGAAGCCCTTATATCTAACTAACTGTAGGTGTTCCCAAAACATTTGCAGAAACGTGGTCTCATTTGGTGTTCACAGTCGGCTTTTGTGGTGAACTTTATAAGCCCATCTGACTGATGAGAAAACATAGGTTCAAGTCACCTTTCCAACAAAACATTGCACATAAGCAGCAAAACAAGGACTAGAATCCAGGTATCTGATTGCAAATCCTGTGCTCTTCCATTTCACCATTACTGTCTCACACTCTGCACTGTCTCATCATCCCAAGAGAAGGCATTTAAAACACTCTCTGAAAATACTTTGAAATGAGGACTCCACAGTGGGCTCTTCATATGCTTAAAACATAATAAATGTCATCCTGATCAAATCAACTGAGGACCAACTCTCTCTGACAGTGGCATTGATGAATGTTTTGTAGAAAATTTTGCCTCTCATGATATAATCCCCAGAGGCTAAGGATAAACCCGGAACATCCCTGAATTGACACTGTCAGGAAGCTCTTTCCCTTCCAGAACTAACTCTGCATATTTTAGCTCTTTGAGAGCAAGGCTGAACATTAATGACAAGAATTCTCTGCTTTATATCCCATAGAAGTAGCAGATGACTCTTTGCCATCCTAGGTCTTTGCCAAGACCTGAAGTGAAGAGATAAGAGGTTAGCCAAAAATCGCAAACATAAGGTTTGCACCTTACAATCCAGTCAGTAGTTGAGCCATCAGCTTAAGTACCTAGACCTTGCGAGGCCAGTTATTCAGCTGAGAGGATGATACATAAGCCTATTTACTTAATGGAAATTTCCCTTCCTTCAAATTTACAGCATTTTTTTCTATACTAACTGGAAAACATCTGCTTAAATCTTTTTACTAAACAAAGTAAAGGATTAAAGGTAGGTTAATTGGTAGATATTTAGATAAAGTATAAATAAATATATACAGAATTCTCCAGGCAAGAATACTAGAATGGGTAGCCATTCCCTTCTCTGGGGGATCTTCCTGACCCAGAGATCAAACAGGGATCTCCCTGCATTGCAGGCATATTCTTTACCATCTGAGCCACCAGGGAAGCCCCTATAAATAAATATGTGGGCTTCCCATATAAATACATATAAATGATCAGCTTCCCCAGAGGCACCCGGTGGGGTGCTTGGCCCTTATGGTCCATGGGGTCACAAACAGTTGGACATGACTGAAGCAATTGAGCATGCATTCTTATGCACTCTTATATTATAAATGACATAATAATTCTCTGTCTTCTATATAATAAGCTTCATGAAATCTCTTTTTAAATTTTATTTTTCTGATTGATGAAAGGAATAAAATAGTAAGAATGCTCAATCTGAGGAGTATGGGTAAGAATGAACTCTCAAATATTATCAGAGGTTGTATGAGTTTCCTACGTTTACGTTAACAAATTACCACAAACTGAGATGACTTAACACAAGTTTCTTCATGTGATGTTCTTCTCAATAAGTATGTGTGTTTATGTTCAAATTCCCCTGTTCTTACAAAGACATCAGTTATATCAAATGACAGTTGCCCATCCTCAGTTACAGAGAAGGTAATTGCAACCCACTCCAGTACTCTTGCCTGGAAAATCCCATGGAGGGAGGAGCCTGGTGGGCTGCAGTCCATGGGGTCACTAAGAGTTGGATATGACTGAAGCAACTTAGCAGCAGTAGCACCATCCTCAGTGACCTGATCTTAACGTGATTATATCTACAAAAACTATTTCAAATAAGGTCACATTCAGAGGTACTAGGAGTCAAGACTTCAATATACTTTTTAGGAGACATAATTCAATCCATAACAGAAGAAAACTGGAAAAACATTATATGAGGTTTGAAGAGTTATGTGGACATACACATGAAAATTTTAAAAATGCACATTCTTTGATTAAGTGTACCATTGTTAAGAATTTATCCTAAGGAAGTAATAGAAATGCTTATAAAAATTTATAAATAGAAAAATATTTTTTCCATAGGAACATTTATTAAGTGACTGGAAACAACCTAAATATCATCAATAAATTCTGTACCTAGACATTACACTGTGTAGTAATCAAGAAAGATAAGGAAAATAAAACAAAAAAAAGAACAACAAATTCATAAATATTAAATGAAAAAGCCAAGACAGAAACGGTATGGACCTAACAGAAGCAGAAGATATTAAGAGGAGGTGGCAGGAATACACAGAAGAACTGTACAAAAAAGATCTTCACGACCAAGATAGTCACGATGAAGTGATCACTGACCTAGAGCCAGACATCTTGGAATGTGAAGTCAAGTGGGCCTTAGAAAGCATCACTACGAACAAAGCTAGTGGAGGTGATGGAATTCCAGTTGAGCTATTTCAAGTCTTGAAAGATGATGTTGTGAAAGTGCTGCACTCAATATGCCAGCAGATTTGGAAAACTTAGCAGTGGCCACAGGACTGGAAGAGGTCAGTCTTCATTCCAATCCCAAAGAAAGGCAATGCCAAAGAATGCTCAAACTACCGCACAATTGCACTCATCTCACACGCTAGTAAAGTCATGCTCAAAATTCTCCAAGCCAGGCTTCAGCAGTATATAAACCGTGAACTCCCAGATGTTCAAGCAGGTTTTAGAAAAGGCAGAGGCACCAGAGATCAAATTGCCAACATCCTCTGGATCATGGAAAAAGCAAGAGAGTTTCAGAAAAACATCTATTTCTGCTTCATTGACTATGCCAAAGCCTTTGACTGTGTGGATCACAATAAACTGTGGAACATTCTGAAAGAGATGGGAATCCCAGACCACCTGACCTGCCTCTTGAGAAACCTGTATGCAGGTCAGGAAGCAACAGTTAGAACTGGACATGGAACAACAGACTGGTTCCAAATAGGAAAAGGAGTACGTGAAGGCTGTATATTGTCATCTTGCTTATTTAACTTATATGCAGAGTACTTCATGAGGAACGCTGGGCTGGAAGAAGCACAAGCTGGAATCAAGATTGCTGGGAGAAATATCAATAACCTCAGATATGCAGATGACACTACCCTTATGGCAGAAAGTGAAGAGGAACTCAAAAGCCTCTTGATGAAAGTGAAAGAGGAGAGTGAAAAGTTTGGCTTGAAGCTCAACATTCAGAAAACAAAGATCATGGCATCTGGTCCCATCACTTCATGGGAAATAGATGGAAAAACAGTCGAAACAGTGTCAGACTTTATTTTTTTGGGCTCCAAAATCACTGCAGATGCTGATTGCAGCCATGAAATTAAAAGACGCTTGCTCCTTGGAAGGAAAGTTATGACCAACCTTGATAGTATATTAAAAAGCAGAGACATTACTCTGCCAACAAAGGTCCGTCTAGTTAAGGCAATGGTTTTTCCCGTGGTCATGTATGGATGTGAGAGTTGGACTGTGAAGAAAGCTGATCGCCGAAGAATCGATGCTTTTGAACTGTGGTGTTGGAGAAGACTCTTGAGAGTCCCTTATACTGCAAGGAGATCCAACCAGTCCATTCTAAAGGAGATCAATCCTGGATGTTCATTGGAGGGACTGATGCTAAAGCTGAAACTGCAATACTTTGGCCACCTCATGCGACGAGTTGACTCACTGGAAAAGACTCTGATGCTGGGAAAGGTTGGGGGCGGGAGGAGAAGGGGACGACGGAGAATGAGATGGCTGGATGGCATCACCGACTCTGTGGACATGAGTTTGAGTGTACTCCGGTAATTGGTGATGGACAGGGAGGCCTGGCGTGCTGTGATTCATGGGGTCACGGAGAGTTGGACACGACTGAGCAACTGAACTGAACTGAACTGAACTGAATATCATGTATAGGGAAATTAAATTCATGTTAAAAATATATCTGTGGGTGAGTTTATGACTATAAATTATTGAAGAATATATATCAAACTGTTAATGAAACTAATTTTGAAGATTTGTATTATCCAATTTCTATCTTATTTTAATTTCTTAAAATAAAAATTTTTAGCAGGAAATAAGATAGAATTTAAAGATATAATTACAAAGTAAGAATGTATAATTATTCTTATCTCAGCTTATTTTTAAATAATATTTTCAATAATAAAATTCATCAAATAAATTAGATTGACTTTATTCTTTATTGAGATCTAAGTTGACTTTTAAGCCTTCGATATCTCAAGTTGTAGGATTTATAATAAACTCTATTAAAGAATTTAGTAGCGTTAAATACAGAATAAAATATTCTGTCTAAAAAGGGATATTACACAAATGTTGGTTCTATTTTGGGGCTTGTTTATTTAATTATTCATTAATTTATTTTGTCTGCTTTGTCTACTTATTGCAGTATCCCCAGTATGTAGAAAAGCAATAGAAAAACACATATACTGTTTTTCTAGGGGGTGAATGAATGAAATTTCAATTAACCAACAAAAGAAAGGATAACATCTGCTTTGCTTTCCTTCTATTTTGGCAGTTCCCTTGAAGGATAATGCCTGGCACATAATCAACACTCACTATAACTTATTAAGTTTTAAGAAACATAACTGCACAATGGTAATTTTAAAGTAACTATAATAAATTATCATCTAGGAATACTTCAATCTTTGTGAATTTTTGTGAATCAAAGATTGTTAGCCAAAAACTAAATTCTGACCTATTAATTAAGATAAAGTAAGTTAAGCTCCTTTCAGGGCTCAGTGAGAGAGCCTGTTCATCTTTCCCTGTGCTGTGGAGTTTCAGTTTCAGAGAGATGATACTATCACAATTCTTTGAATTTATTTAATGTACTTGTAAGTAATATGGCTATTCTCAATTAACTCATTAGTAGATCTATGTGTCTTCTAATCTGATTGCACTATTTTCCCTGCTTACTTACAAGTTTTCCTGTTTTGATGACCACAGCTGGGCATTCCTCATTAAAATATAATAATCCTCTTGAGCTCATGCTCAGTCACTTCAGTCATGTCCAACTCTTTGTAACCCTATGTACTGTAGCCCGCTAGGCACCTCTGTCCATAGGATTCTCCAGGCAGGAATACTGGATTGGGTTGCCACGCCCTTCTCCAGGGGATCTTCCCCACCCAGGGATCAAACCCCATGTCTACTGCATCACGTCGACTGCACTGCAGACAGATTCTTTACCCCGAGCCACTGGGAAAGCCTGATAGTCATCTTACGATTTTGAATTAGTTTATTCATAGTATCATGTGTCAAATGAAAACAGATTTATTCATTTACAAACACATAAAAGCTTACATTGCCCTATAATCAGGACATACGTTTTGAGATTTATTTATTTATTTAACTGTTCCTGCTTTTAATCTAAGACCATGATGGAGCTACACAGTCCATCCTTGGTCTCTCACCTGATAACATGTATGTGCATGCATGCATGCATCCTCAGTCACTCAATCACGTCTTTGCAACCCTATGTACTGTAATCCCACCAGGTTTCTCTGTCCATAGGATTCTCCAGGCAAGAATACTAGAGTAAGTTTCCATTTCCTCCTCTAAGGGATCTCCTTGACCCAGGGATCAAAACTGAGTCACCTGCATTGGTAGGCAGATTTTTTACCACTGAGCCACCTGGGAAGTCCGAGAATACTCATAGCTCATAGAGTTATGGATGGGCATTACAAAGCAAAGAAACCAAGGAAGAAAATCTACATCCCTTTGAGAATAACTCCACTAAAAGGCCCAAAATCTGTATATGTAAGGCAGTGGAGATGCCCTGCTCAAATCTTCTTTCAAGACAAAATGCTATAGGGAGCATAGCTGATTAACAGCCTTCAGGTTCCGCACCTTCTTATGCAACACTTTGTTCACCAGAACATATTTCTGTTGGACAGCTCATGGCCAAAGACTGAGCTTTGCGGGCTTCATAGACCCACCCCATTCCTGCATGATGTTCTTCTAGAGGGAAACTCGGACTAAAGAAATCCCCTTCAGCATGGCTAGGAGTCTGTGGATTACAGTCTGAGCTTCTTCCTATCCAATTTTAACTCCCTTCTCTCCTTTCATAGTTTCAGACCTGCGTCTCAATCTGAAGACTCTCTACATAGTCTTCCTCCCTTTTTATCCTTTACTCGCATATCTGCTAATAATCAGCTAATCATCTTGCTTCATAGAGGACCAAAACAGATACCATATTGGATATGTTTTTAAGTATAAAATTAAAAACTAATTTTTTGTGTGTAATATAGGTACATGTTTGCAAATATATAACAATATGAGAAAATAAAGTTTTTGAATAATAAATATGCTAACAGACAAGTCTTGGGGTGGTATTATATTTTTTAGAGGGTGGGGACACCCAATTTAGTGTCACATTCTGGTTAACAGTCTCTAATATATTAAAAATGATTTATTAATTTATAACTATTATGCATAGGAGATATTCAGTAGAACAAAAACAAGACAATTCAGCTTCTACTATAGGAGATCTGAAACAAAACATGATAACTCTCTGGGTGGTGTCCTCATGGTGTTCATCTTTGAACTAAAAACAAAAATCAAAGCCTGAAGCACATTCACTGATTTGTAGCTGAGTCATTTATGGGGTACTACAAAGCCACTAAAGATCATAGAAAGATATTCTGTCCAGCTGTGTTCCTGTGGGTACATCCTGATGAAGGCAAAATATTGAATAAAATACCAGCAAGAATATTAGATTTCTGCATATCGCCTTTTATATTCCCTAACCCTGTTGATTTCTTTTTCTATTATTGTACTTAACAAGTTTATTTTAAATAGCTCATTAAAGAAACAGAAACAATGCAGTTTAAAGAACAGCATGTTCAATATTTAATATTTAAGGAGAATCAAAGTAGATGGTAAAACTAGTTGATATGCACGATATTTTTACTGCATTTAACTTTGTCCTTTGTTGGCAATTATAAGTGATTGCTGTCTTACACTGGTAGCATATTAAAACAGCAAATTCTTATATTAACTGTCACTAGTTCTATTTTACATACAATTTGATACATTTTACCAAATTTTATGTTTCCTTTGTCACCACTTGAAACATATGCACAGTCAATAAAGATTTTTCTGTTCCTTTTAAAGTAACTGTTCACAGGGGTCTCAAGGCAAGAATATTGGAGCAGTTTACTATTTCCTTCTCCAGTGGACCGCGTTTTGTCAGAACTCTCCACCATAACTCATCTGTCTTGGAAGGCCCTGCATAGAATGGTTCATAGCCTCACTGAATTAAACAGGGCTGTGATCCAGGGACGGGGGAGCCTGGTGGGCTGCCGTCTATGGGGCCGCACAGAGTTGGACACGGCTGAAGTGACTTAGCAGCAGCAGCAGCAGTGATCCGTGTGATCATTTTGGTTAGCTTTCTGTGATTGTGGTTTTCACTCTAGAGGTTGTAAGACTGTAATTCTTGCTTCTTCTGTCTGCCCTCTAATGGATGAGGATAAGAGGCTTTTGTAAGCTTCCTAATGGGAGGGACTGGTTGTGGGGAAAACTGGGTCTTGCTCTGGTGGGCAGAGCCATGCTCATTAAATGGTTAATAAAGTAGCCTGTTGATGGGTGGAGCTTTGCTCCTTCCCTGTTAGTGGTTTGGCCTGAGGTGACCTAGTTCTAGAGTCTATAGGCTGTATGGTAAGGCTACTGAAGATCTCCTAGATGACTCAATGCCAACACACGCCTCCTAGGACGGCTGCTGCCGGTTCCCTTGTCCCCATGGCAGGACACTGCTGATAAAGGCCTCCACAGGAGACTCAGACACTCACAGGAAGGTCTGGCTCAGTCTCCTGTGGGGTCACTACCTTTTTACCCTGGGTCCTGTTGCATATAAGGTTTTGTTTGTGCCCTCCAAGAGTATACAGAGTAAGTACATCATTCAAAATGCAGGGCTGAATGAATCACAATCTGGAATCAAGATTGCAGAGAGAAATATCAGCAACATCAAATATGCAAATGATGCCATTCTAATGGCAGAAAGTGAAGAGGAACTAAAGAACCCCTTGATGAGAGTGAAAGAGAGTGAAAAAGCTTACTTAAAACTCAACATTCAGAAAACTAAGATCATGGTATGCAGTCCCATCACTTTATGGTAAATAAATGGAGAATAAGTGGAAATAGTAATAGCTTTTATTTTCTTGGGTTCCAAAATCACTGCAGACGGTGACTGCAGCTATGAAATTAAAAGGTGCTTGCTCCTTGGAAGAAAGGCTATGACAAACCTAGACAGCTTATTAAAAGCAGAGACATCACTCTTCTGACAAAAGTCCGATAGTCAAAGCTATGGTTTTTTTCTAGTAGTTATGTACAGATGTGAGAGTTGCACCCTAAAGAAAGCTGAGTGTTGAAGGATTGATGTTTTTGAACTGTGATGCTGGAGGAAACTCTTGAGAGTTCCTTGGACATCAAGGAGATCAAATCAGTCAATTCTAAAGGAAATCAAACCTGAATATTCATTGGAAGGTTTGATGCTAAAGCTCCAACACTTTGGCCACCTGTTGTGAAGAGCTGACTTACTGGAAAAGACCTTGATGCTGGGAAAGTTTGGGGGCAGGAGGAGAAGCGGGCAACAGAGGATGAGATGGTTGGATAACATCACCAACTCAATGGACATGAGTTTGAGCAAACTCCAGGAGTGAAGAACAGGGAAGTCTGGCATGCTGCAGTTCATGGTGTCACAAAGATTCACAAATGACTTAGTGACTGAACGACAAATAAAGTAACACTATTCTATTATGAAAAGAGACAGACATGGAGGCTCAAGAGAGGGAACACATATATAGTTATGCCTGATTCACGTTGTCATATGGCAGAAAGCAAGACAACGCTGTAAAGCAATTATCTTCCGTTAAAAAAAAATAGATAAATTGGGCTTACCTAGAGGCTCAGTGGTGGAGAATTTGCTTGCCAATGTAGGAGACATGGTTTCAATCTCTGGTCTGGGAAGACCCCACATGCGGCAGAGCAACAAAGTCCCTCTGCCACAACTATTGAGCCTGGGCTCTACAGCCAGGGAGCCACAACCACTGAGCCCATGTGCTGCAACTACTGAAGACCACACATTTTAGAGAAGACCAGTGCTCCACAAGAGAAGCCACTGCTATGAGAAACACACCACCACAACTAAAGAGTGGGCCCTACTCGCCACAACTAGGAAAAAAGCCTGCACAGCAAAGAAGACTCAGCACAGCCTAACAAAATAAATAAAACAGTTAAGATAAAAAAAAATAGCAAAACATTTTTAATAAAAAAAATAAGAAAAATTCCCAGCAACTAGTGATCAGTTAAGTCAATACCCATTTGTAAAGGTGAGTACATAGACATTGCACCTAATGAACAACTCTAAACTCATCATAATTGAACAGTGTCAGGAGCTTCATATGACACAATCGACAATTGTCATTCTCAAAATGACTTCTTCTCTAGGCTTCCAAGAAATCAGATTCTTCTCTGTTTTCCTTCCACCTTCCTACACATCTCTCTTGAATAACCTTTACTGGTTCCTTACTTTTCAGATCAGTCTTTGATACTTTTCTCTCTACACCATCTTCCTAGATGATCTTATCCAGCCTCTTGGCTTTAAGTATTATTTATGTCCTGTTGACTCACAAATCTGTACTTCATTTCTGACCTTTCACCTAAGTTTTACCCTCATGATACATCTGCCATCCCCAAATTATTTATTCCCCCCAAATAATCCTTTCCTCATTACATAAATATTGAGTGTCTTTTATGTGTTTGACACTGTTAAGGCACAACGAATACAGTGCTGAACAAAACAAAATATCACTTGACTATCTAAAAATAAGTCAAACAATGCATCAAAAGGGTATTTTGATTTTTTCACCCTCAAATCAGCTTTTAAATATTCTCTATTTTCCATGAAAGTGAAAAGTGAAAGTATTAGTTGCTCAGTCATGTCTGACTCTTTGCGACCCCATGGAATGTAGCCCACCAGGCTCCTCTGTCCATGGAATTCTCCAGGCAGGACTACTGAAGTGAGTAGCCATTTCCTTCTCTAGGGGACCTTCCTGAACCAGGGATCAAATCCAGGTCTCCTGCACTGCAGTGAGGTTCTTTAACATCTAAGCCACCAGGGAAGCCCTCTATTTTCCATATATGACCCCATTTCCATCACCTCCCTCCAACTCTCAAAACTTAGAGTTCCTCTGTCTCAGACTTTGGGATAAGGATTCAGTACAAGTGGCTTACCTGGGAGTTGCAGGCACTACCAGTAAGAAAGGGGAGAATGATATATGATAGGGAAGAGAAAACAACTAATAAATGGCAAGTAAGCCAGCAACCATATATGTAAATGGAGTTTGATCTCACAGGGACATTTTGAGAAATTATACAAAGGATATGTCTCAGAATTATCTTGCTCCAAGACTGAAGAAGCTGGGATAGTTATACATTCGTTCTCACTGGTTACGAGTTTATTTGGGCCATGGGGGAAGGAAGTAACTGCCCAGTACTAGACTGCTAGACAAGAGCAGAGATTCCTTCTGGAAAAAGTCCTTAGACACCAAGAAGCAGGTACTGGCAGCTACAAGTCTTCTGGGTACCCTGAACCATAAAGTCAGAGGGATATGTGTCTCAGTAAGACACTGAGGGCAGCTGCTGCTTCCTCCTTACCTTTGCTGCTTCCCGCCACGAATGAGTCCTATTGACATCACTCCAGATTTTAACTCAAATTCTATCATTTTATCTCTACAGCTCAAACCTGAACCCAAGTCATCAGCACCTTTCATCAGCGATACTAACACTGATGTCTAACTCCTTCTACTTCAATGTCACACTCAAGCCACAGGCATCATCTCAGTGCCTGAATCATATTACCACCTTCCCTTCATTGAAGTCTTCCAGGGCTTCCACTGTAATTAGATCAAAATCCAAACTCTCATGTCCTTCAATGACCTAACTGTTATGTGTCATGACCACTTCTCCAAATCTTCTATCCTTTTCCCTGTTGCTTGAAATCATCCAACTTACTGAAAGGTCACCTTTGTTTTCCTCAAATACAGCTTACTGGTTCCATCTCAAAGAGTTTGCACTTATTTTTCCTTCTGACTAGGATCTGCTTCTCAGAAATATCTGCATGGGTCCCTATTTCTCATTATTTAGGCCTACCCCACACATCATCTCCTTCCAACACCTTAACTAAAGAACTCTCCGCAGCTCTCGTCACACCCTGTCCCCCTACCCTAACTTGTTTTCTTTTATGTAGTCTCCACTTTGCCAAATAGAAGGTAAACTCCATCTTTATCTAGTTTATCACCATATTCCTATGTCAGTAATAGTGCCTGACACATGGCAGATTTTAAATAAATATTAGCTCAATTTTAAGAAAATATCATGCAAACACATACCATATGATCTTATTTCTAATAAAGTATATACAACTTCACAGGAAACTTAAGAAATAAGTACAGGGATGGCCTCTTTTCCAAAGTACGCAAAGCTAAAACTTGGCCAGTTAATAAAGATGCTTGATTAAATATATACTTAAATATATAATTTAAAATTCATTTTTATGTAAAACATCTAATTATACATTTATCCCTAATATATCAAGGTAGAGTTGAGGTCATTTTCTTGATTGGAACCCCTCTTCTGATTTGCATGAACCCCAAATATAATGGATTATTCATGATTTCCAGTTTTGGTTTCTTTTAATTGAAAATGCCCTTGTGTTTTATTATTTAGGTAATATTTAATTGAATTATGTCATTAATAAGTATGGCAAGCATAAATTGGCTTTGGAAGAAACACTAATGACCTTTTTATGAATACCCAACTCTGGGAGGAAAACACAGAAGCAGAATTAGTTTCCAGGCTGCTATGAACATCAGTTTATTTTAGTTAATAGATAGATAGAAATCTTTGGTTACTCCCCTGAATCAGTTAAGGGAAGGTAAGTTAAAAGAGCTTCCCACCCCGAAAATGCTGGTTGTCATTCTTTTTGCTTGGTGTGTTAATGATCAGGATATTTCAATTTTCTTCCATATATATTTTTTAAGTTTACACATTCTTTACAACATGTATAATCTATTTGATAAAAATTAAATAATGTTTAATATTCAAAATATTCATCGATACTTTTAAAAGTGAACAATGTTAAAAGTGAGTAACATTTGTATTTATCTTATTGTGATTTTAATGGTTCAAATTTACTTAAATTTTAGTCTAGCAGGCTCTCAGACCTGGAAAACTGGGCATGATTTTTTGTCAGTTAAATTCATGTGCACCTGCCTTAGGGGCTAGAGAAGTTTATATTTGAAAAGCATTTCACAGTCTTTAATTTATCACTTATTCATTTCCCTTTTCCCTTTGATAAAGTAAAGGATTTGGAGAGAGGAATAAATATTTAAAGGCTGAGAATAGAGTCTGAAAAGTTGATTTTTAAAGGCAACATTTAGCAGGAGTAATATTTTCCTTGAAAACCAGGACCAGAATTCAAATTAACATCTCTTTTCCCAAGGCACATTCCCGGGACCTGAGATGTATTGCTGTAGAGCCTCAGGCTATTCTGGCAGAACTACTGAGAAACAAAGGCACTAAAAGATGTAGTCATTCTTTACTGATATTTGATATGACTTAAATTTTCTCACCTCCAGGGTTGCTTAGTCTAGATGGCCAAAAATGTTGGCTAGATCATATCCTTAGGATTGCAAACATCTACCCATAGAACTAGGATGTTTCCCTCTATTTCTGAGAAGGAAACTGAGGCATTACCTCAATAGGAAACAATATTGTGGCTTCTAACTTTCCACCAGGTCCTCCTCCCATTATCTCATATTCTACAAGTCTGTAGACAACTCCATCCCCTTTCGAAGCCAACTTCCCCTACAGATGGCCCCATTTTTTGTTAAAAACTCTTTTGTTCTCCCAGTCACCTAAGTTGAAAACCTGAAAAGCTTTCTTTGTCTCCTTGTTCTTCTTACTGACCTCAAAAGGGCTTCCCCATTCACTTATTCCTTTGAAATCTCTTTGTTCTACTTTTCAGTCCCTATTACTGCTGACTTGAATTACAGCTTCCTGCCTAGCACTGCGGTAAGTCAAATGCACCTGCTCAGAGCCACCAGATGAGCCTTTGGGGGAACAAGGTGGAGCAGGAAGAGCACAAGCTATCAAGTTAGAAAGGTCTAGACTTAAAGTTTGGCTTCCACCTGAGCTCAATGTCCTTGGACAATATACTAAGCATATCTGAGCTCAGGTCCATCATCCTATAAAGTGAAAAAAAAATGCTTATCTTGCATCACTTTGGTAAGAATCAGAGAGAGTGTGAGGCAAGCATATCTTTATACAATTACCACAAATGGCATAATGTTTAACAAAGAATGGATACATAGTAAACATAAATATTACTCTTACTGCATAGTCCCATTCTAAAACATTTCATGACTTCCCATTCTCTTCTTCTAACATGGCTCTCCTGCTCTCATCTAATCTTATCAAAATGCTATTATTTGTGTTCAAATTCACATTCAAGATCCAGCTCAAGCACTGCCTCGCTAAAATCTCCCTTCTCAATCCCACCAAACTTCCCAAAGATACCACTGTTACTGATTCTTACAACCAGGCAGCAGGTGTGTACAGTGCTTGTCATGATGGAATAATGATATAATAACTATTAATCTAGCTCTACCTTAAATGATGGAAACATCAAATTCTCTTGGTATAGGTTCTCTGTTTCTGAATAGATCCATTGAGTGACCTTTTAAAAGAAAGGTATTGAAGTAGATGATAGCCTACTCTGCACCATCTCTGTGGGAGCCATAGCAACTGTGCATTTGGTTTTACAGAGACCACTCTTTTCTCCATTCCTTAATACTGAGGGTTTGAAAGTTGCTGGGAAGGAAGTGGGAACATTTGCAAAAGAGTCAAAGAAACTCCTGCTGCTGCTGCTGCTGCTACTAACTCACTTCAGTCGTGTCCGACTCTGTGTGACCCCATAGACAGAAGCCCATCAGGCTCCCCTGTCCCTGGGATTCTCCAGGCAAGAACACTAGAGTGGGTTGCCATTTCCTTCTCCAATGTGTGAAAGTGGAAAGTGAAAAGTGAAAGTGAAGTTGCTCAGTCGTGTCTGACCCTTAGCGACCCCACGGACTGCAGCCTAGCAGGCTCCTCCATCCATGGGATTTTCTAGGCAAGAGTACTGGAGTGGCTTGCCATTGCCTTCTCCGAAACTCCTAGGAGGAAAATAATCAAGACCACAATCTAGAATACCTCTGAGAGATGGAGGCTACCCTAGTGCAGTCAGATGAGAGGAAACACTCTCAGCTGAGAGAGGGCACAGTTCAGACAAGGCTTGGGAGAACTGAACGAGGGCTGGTGACTACTGACAGGGGCTATAAATTCAGCCACGCTGGCAATAAAGGCAGGTTCTCAGGTACAAGTTGTTGCATAAATTAAAGAGCTAAGTAACTGAAAAGCTGAAAGTGGGAAGGCAGGCCAAGCTGAGAATGAACTTGAGCCCTAGTTCCAGAGGTGAGCGACCAGACAGGATGGGGATAGACTACTGGCAAAAATAGCCCCTAACACATGGGGCAATAGACGCATGAGCGAATAGAGGTGATCATTTGCCAGCCTTGTTTTCAGCAGAAATACAAAGACCCCAAAGACAGCAGCAGCACCAGGATCGCTCTACTACTTTCTGCAGTGCCTCAAACGGGGTAGCAGCTATGGAATGCTCCAGTCTGAACAGGGCACATGTGAGTGGTGCATCTTACAGTGGAGCCTGTGGCTCCATCAATTGGACTGATCGACCTGATCAAGTTTCTCAGTTTCCTGAATTCATCAGAAGACGGTGGTTTTTTGACAATGTCCAGTGAGGGGACTGCAAAGAAAGAGAACAGTTCTTCCTGTTAACTTGGGTATGTAACCCTTCTGAAGCTGTGATTTTATGTGAAGTTTTAATTACATCCTTAACACCAGGTAGATTAACTCCCTTCCAAACACACTATTTTTTGAAAAATATTCCTTATTATATGTCAGCATTTTTTTTTATTATTTAAGGTTATGTTTTACTTATCTTACTTAGCTGATAATTCTTCAGGTGCATACATCATGCAATATATAATATATATAAATATATTTTCTTATCATCCACATGATTTATTAACACAAATCACATATAATAGGTATGCAATAACTATTTGGAGAATGCATTAGTGAGTAACAATATACAGGACTTTCATGAAGGATCAATTTGGTATCATTTCAACATCTGTGTCTGTTTAATAATTTCACTTTTCCTTTCTGGTTCAATTTGGTCAGAGGGTATTCTGAAGATTAATGAATAAAATATTTATGAATTCTTTTAGAAAGGCAAATGAAAGATCAACATAATATTTCCTCTCTGCATAATAGAGCAAGAGAATTCCTAATATCCCTTAGGCAAATTCACCCTAAAACTCTTCATTTCATTTTTGTCTGAAATATTCTTTTGATTTATTAATGTTGATTTAAAGAGTTGGCTAAGCATATCTCATAAATTAGTGCATCAGAGTAGATCTTTGACCATTTCTTAGGCTTTTATATCACAAAACTGTATGGACTACACTTTAAAAAAAAAAAAAAACCTTTCTAATTTAAACACAAGTTCTTAGGTAGCAGTGAGATGACATGAACATCAATAATTTGGTAGAAAAACTGGTAATGATACATGTCATTCATTCATCTCATCCAGAGCATCAAAATAAACAACTACCTACTCTTAGATTTTTTTTTCAAAGTCGTATTTAGACTTTTTGTTTGTTGATTTAGCCGCTAAGTCCTGTCCAATTCTCTGTGATTCCATAGGGACTTCCCAGGCAAGAATACTGAAGCGGGTTGCCATTTCCTTCTCCAGGGGATCTTCCCAACCCAGGATCAAATTCCCATCTCCTGCACTGGCAGGTGGATTCTTTACCACTGACCGGCCAGGGAAGCTGCTAGTATTCACACAGTTGAATCCTAATTCAATTGTTATGTATGTACAAACAGGGAATCAATAGACTTTGGGAATGTAAGTTTTACCCTGAATAGAAATAGCACTTATGCTAAAGTACAGAGATAGTATTTGCCTTGAAGTAAACAAATAACATTTTTGGAGGACTTACTATGTACTAGACACTGTCTTTAAGCAGTATAAAAGTTATGTATTTAACTTTCATAGTGATTCTCTTATGTAGGCATTACTGTTTGCTTTAAATAGATGAGGTAATTGAGGCTCAAAGATGCTACATGATTAGCAGAAGTTTAAAGGAAGATTTAATAAGCAGACCTTGGTATCAATAGACAGATGATTCTGATTCCAAAAATTTTGTCCTAAAATGAGAACAGAAGTGATTTCATAGTCGTCTATAATTGGCATAAAAATCTCAAGTAAAAACCCATCCTTTAATTCTGTGCTCGACAAGCCATCTTCTCAACCTAAAAAAGAAGTGACCTGACATAGGAAATAAATGGCCCATACAATTTCATTAACTTCTAACTAGATATTAAAACCTGTTAAATAAAGATATATCATTCAAACAGAACATTGCAAATTATCACAATTGGGCTCTTTTTTTAAAAAAGACTAGTAGATTCTAGTACTAAGAAGATTCTGTGTGAATGCTTCTCCAGGTTTCCATGACAATTAACTATCCAACACACACACACACACACCACATATCTATTACAGTGGTACTGTATACAAGAGATAACAAAAGATGCTGAAATAATATGATTGAATTAATTAAGCTATAAGCACTGTATCAAAATGTGTTTTATATTTGTAAGGCATTGAGATTTTAAGAGGCAATAATACAGCTTATACTTATAAAAAGTTGGATAGGTTTACAATATTTTTCTATGTTAATTCATTATCTCTTCGATCCTTAGGACAACACACTAAAATTTATTATTTCTATTTGACAGGTGAGGCTCAAAGAGGTTAATTAACTAACTTGCTTAAAATAACAGTATTAGATAGGGTTAGAAATTGGATTCAGATGTTGGCTTCTGTTCTCTCTTGGTTTAATCTATTTGTGAAGGAAATGAAAGAGTTTAGTAGACCTACTACATCATTTCAACCCAAAGTGGTATGAAGCACTATATATTAAAGTTTAAGAATAAGCAATACATGTAACATTCTTTTCTGGTTTTGACTTAATCATGCCTAACTTTTAGCGTTTGGCTTCTCTGGTGGCTCAGATGGTAAAGAATCTGCCAGCAATGCAGGAGACCTGGGTTTGATCCCTAAGTTGTGACGATCTCCTGAAGAAGGGAATAGCAACCCAGTTCAATATTCCTGCCTGGCGAATTCCATGGACAGAGGAGTCTGACCGGTGCAGTCAACAGGATCACAAAGAGTCAGAGATGACTGAGTGACTCACACACTCATAACACACACAAACTTTTACCTCTGAATGCTTAAGGATTCTTTTATATGCTTCTGACTATCATCTTGGGATGTTCCTTTGTATATACTCTACTATTCTATGTATATGCATCTGTAAAATGAGGATTACAACTATCCCCATGATGTTGGTACAAGGCAGTAATAGCCCTAGGATGTAGTAAGCACTAAATAGATTTCACAATTAGGCTATTTTATAACAGAGATTGTCAATACAAATGATACCATGCAACAGGAACTAGATTCAAAGTTTATATGCAAAGTCATTGCTTGGAGCAAATTTCCTAGAACTCTTATACTTCCTATGGTTCTTAATGTTCACACTTTATATATGTGTATGCTCCTATTTCTACTAACAGAGTCAGGTAATTTTTGGATCAAGCAAGAGAATTTCTGCACTGGTAAGATACAGAGGTAGGCAATTGAAAAACTAAAAAGAGGGAAACATCTACTATGGTATATATTTACATGGAAAATATCAGTTATAATATTTATTATATACAATGTAATTATATAAGGTTGTTGATTTCTTTGCAATATTTTCTATCTTAGTTTTTAAATAAAATTCTCTAAAATTGAACATTACACAAAAAGCTGCAATTTGTTTCTTACAAATCACAGTAGTGAAGAAGGAAAATCAGTTAAAATTTGGCAGAAGTATTGAGTCTAAAGGCTTCCCTGCTGGCTCAGATGCTAAAGAATCCACCTGCAATGTGGGAGACATGGGTTCGATCCATGGATTGGAAAGATTCCAGTATACTTGTCTGGAGAATCCCCATGGACAGAGGAGCCTGGTGGGCTACAGTCCATGGGGTCCCAGAGTCAGACATGACTGAGCGACTAAGCACAGCACATTGAGTCCAAAATTAATGAATTTTATAGTTAAATGTGTTATGGGCTTATAAATGAATAGTTTTATAGTTATGTTGAGTAGGCTTCCTACTCAGTTGTAAAGAATCTGCCTGCAATATAGGAGACCTGGGCTGGGAAGATTCCCCTGGAGAACCCACTCCAGTATTCTTGCCTGGAGAATATGATGGACTGAAGAGCATGGCAGGTTATGGTTATGGTTTAATGTGTCAAGTGTTTATAGATAAATAGTTTATAGTTAACGTTTCATAACAAAAATCTATCAAAATCTTATATACATTTAGTATCTTCAGGTAATACATTATAAATGCTGCTGCTGCTGCTGCTGCTGAGTCACTTCAGTCGTGTCCGACTCTGTATGACCCCATAGATGGAAGCCCACCAGGCTCCCCTGTCCCTGGGATTCTCCAGGCAAGAACACTGGAGTGGGTTGCCATTTCCTTCTCCAATGTGTGAAAGGGAAAAGTGAAAGTAAAGTCGCTCAGTCGTGTCCGACCCCTAGCGACCCCACGGACTGCAGCCCACCAGGCTCCTCCATCCATGGGATTTTCTAGGCAAGAGTACTGGAGTGGCTTGCCATTGTCTTCCCCATTATAAATGCTAATTATTCTATTAATATTTCAGGCAGTATCACTGTCTTTCTAGTAAATAAATAAGAATATATAGCTTACTATTCAACAGCATCTAAATAGAAATTTATATAAATCCTAAATATACATTTTATATTATTTATTTTTATATAAGGTATATAAATATAAGTACTTAAATGAAAATTTACATTACTATTTATTATTTTTAAATCTGTATTGTGTAAAGACTTAGTAAGGCCAAGATATCTTTTATCAATATTACATTTAACATTTGTTAGAAATAAATTCCAAAATTATGAAAATGAAAGATAAAATGCCTAAAATAAATTTCTAAAATTATGAATAAAAATTGAATAATACAGGAAAACATACAGTTTTGATAGTACTTATGACCAGTCTACTACCTCTCATTCTATACTCTATGCTCAATTACAGAATGTAGCTGAGTATTTTACTCTCAAAGCAAAATAGCCAGAAAACATACTTTGTACATTTTATAAATAGATCCACTCTGTCTTTCCATTTTAGAAATAGATCCAATGAAGAGAAATATTGTCTTTTATAACAATTACCCTTGCTTCCCCCGGACTTTTCTGTAGTTTATTAGGAATATGTATCTGAGTAATATTTCTTATTATTTATAGACCCTCAATGTCATCTCTTACTTTCTGTTTTTAAATAATTCCAATTACTATTTTATACTGACTTTATTCTGAACTCTTATATGGTAAATATTGTACATTTAAATAATCAATTAATTGATATGTAAAAATTTTATTTCAGCTTTATCTTCCACTGTTTTCCAATCCACTTCTCTAATCCAGGACACTTAACAGTATGTTAAACTTGCTGTTAGCCTTATTCTAACCTGAACACCAACTCCAGTTAAAAAAAAAAAAGCCATTGCTTCTTTTCTTAACCACCTTGTATTCCCTTTGTGGGCTTCCCAGGTGGCTCAGTGGATAAAGAACCTGTCTGCAATTCAGGAGATGCAGGTTCAGTCTTTGGGTCAGGAAGATCCCGTGGAGAAAGGAATGGCTACCCACTCCAGTATTCTTGCCTAAAGAATCCCACGGACAGAGGAGCCTGGTGTACTACAGTCCACAGGGTCATAAAGAGTTGGACATAGCTGAGCAACTGAGCATACATGCACATTCCCTTTGTAGTGTGCACTGTATTTGCTTTCCCAAATTGGATGACTCCTTACCTCTAAGATCTGCTTGGAAGATTTTCTTTTAAATTTCAAGGTTACATTCATTGCTTCAATTCTATCCAGATGATCAGTACAAATGTGGAATCTTAAATCTCAGAATGTTGCGATTTCTAGACTCTGGAATGTTGAACTTTGCCCTCTTGTCAGAAAATTGGCCATCATCTTCTCTAGGTATTCTTGTCATAGACTATCACTTGAGGGATCCTTATTTTGAACAACACAGACTTTTGTTTAAACACACTTCCTCATACCCTCTGTGATTGTTTACATACATAAGTAACTATGTAGCTATTAAATATACAAGAAAGAGCTGAGGAAAACTGTGAACAGAAATATATTAATCCTTTACAAGTTTGTAGTACATGATCTGAGATCAATGCTTTGAAGATAAATTTTGATTTTCAGGACAGCAAGTCTTTTGATTCAACCTTACTTTTTCCAAGTGGAAAGTTTTAAAATTGACCTAAAAAATAACACAACTATGAAGGAAGTGCATTACTGCCATCTTTCACATAAAAAACAGTTACTTAAAATGGAAACTTTATCTCTTTATCAGCTTTATACAAATGCTGATTATTTAATCTGCCAATGAACAAAGGCAATTAGACGGAATCTTCCATGTTAATGGAAAAATGGAGGTTGCCAAGTCATCTCAATTATTTATATTCACATTCAACTTGCAGCTTAGTACATCAAGGAATAGGTATATAAAGTGAAGAAATACAAGACCATTATGTTATTCATGCCACATACTCATGTCCTTTTCAGTTTTGTGCTTATGGCTTCATTACGTACCCTGAAACATCTTATGGAAAATATCTTCTGCCATATTCATTTATAATACAGACCACAAAACATTTCTTCTGGGGTAAAGACGAGGGTGAAAATATCAGTTATGCAAATAAACTTTGTGAAATGTTACACATTTTCAGCAAAATGCTAAGAAGTTATCTAAAGTCCCTGGTAAATATATATATATTTGTCCTTGCTGTCACAAAATAGTGTGGAAAACAAGGGATTTTAACAAGAACTTGAAAGAGAATTTAGTAACTAGAACAACTAAAGAAATACCAAATCGGTTTGAAATTAAAAATTAAAGTTGGAATATGATTTTTGTACTGATAAAGATACAAGATGTGATCAGTAAGATATCCACAGTCTTTTGATTTTGTCAGTTCCCTAAGTTCTTTGAGGAAACAGAAGTACTGACTTCATTACCACCCTGAGTTCCTGGTATAAAATCCAGAGTATTGTGTACAACATACTCGTGAATAAAGCTGATCAAAGAAAGGATAATTAATTCATTATTGTGTTACTTTTTATACCTTTGATGTTGTAGTGGCATATGAAATAAAACAACCCTTTTCAAAATGTCTTTATTGATTAAAAAATGGCAAGTTAGTTTGACCCATTGTCTGGAAAAGTCCTGTATTTATTCTCATTTCAAGTGAATCAAATAAAGTAGCTACAGCTAATTAAGACAAGCAGACAACAGCTAAGGCAGATTGTAATTCTAGCAGCAAATGATAGCCTGCTGTTTATCCTTTATTTCTCTGCAGTACAATTTTCATTGACTTTCTAAAGGTAAATCTTTGTACAGTAACAGAGTGATCACTGTGCTCCCTTATTTCATGAGCTAACTCCTTGCTGTGAAGGTATATGCATGACATTATGTTTTAAGTTAATCAAATGATGAAAGAAATAATAGTTTATTGATCATGGTCTGTTTTTATAAAGAAATAATACTTAGTTAGGAGGACACTGGAATTTAAATACATAAAGACCTCTCTTCTAAATATCCTCCCTTCTTTTGTAAAAGAGAATGGAAACTACTCTAACTCACTAAGTTTTCACTATTTAATCAAAAGCACTTCTAATTTTTGTCTTTTCAGGTATTATTCTAACAAATAATTGAGACTAGCCTAATTGAATTTTCTAACTCCGGGAGTTGGTGATGGACAGGGAGGCCTGGCGTGCTATGATTCATGGGGTCGCAAAGAGTCGGACACGACTGAGCGACTGAACTGACCTGAAGTGATTATATATCTTGATAATAAAATGCTAGTAGGTAGATTAAAAAAAGCTCTCCAGAACACATTTTGGGAAATGATTAGAATACGCACACAGCATGATTAAAACAAATTAACCCACACATTTATTCAGGCATGCAGTCATCCCTCATGATGAGTCCTACTTTGCATTGGTTACAGAACTTAGTCTAGGGCTTCAGGAATGACAGACAAAACCTAATTCTTGCCTTGAAATAGCCTACAATCTATTGAGAAAGGGACATGAAAACAAACGAAAAGTCCCAGAGTTAAATTTTAACATGGAGTTGTATATCAAGTGCATAAATAAAGGTGCATATGTTTGAAATATCTAGAGGACTCAGAGAAAATTCATAGAAAATGCTACATAAGTCCTGAAAATTACAGCACGAGTAAGAATACACCAGACATTCAAACAGGGGTAAGTGGTTCAGACAATGAGGATATTCTGTGCTGAAATGAGGAGATGTATAAGCACTGCTGATTCAGCCACGGTGAGATGGTGAGATGGAAGAGCAGAGAGTAGGCAAATATGAGGCTGGACAAATAGCAGAAACCAGATCGTGGAAGGCCTTGAAGGCTTGGCAAATGAGCTAAAATTTCACCTAGCAAATGACAAGGAGTCACAGGTAATGTTTTGGTAAGATCACACTAGGAAAAAGGTAAGTTAGGAGAGATGTTAGGAGTGGGACTCAGTGAGGAGGCTACTCCAACAGCTAAGGGAGAGACCACGGGGTCCTTAATCAAGGCATAGCTCCGGAGGTGGAAAGATAATATAGTTAAGAAAGATATTGATACAATAAATTTGACAGTGTTTGATTGTTGGATGGATGTGAAGAGAGGAGAAAGAAAATGAAGAAGTAAATATCTAAGAGTTTCAATTTCCCAAACCAGTAAGCCAATCAACAGTCATTATTGATATGTGTTGCAATAATAATGTATGTTTTGCAACCTTGTCAAGAAACACATGTAGTATTATATATCAACATAAGAATGGTATTTGTAAACTACCTGGATCACAGGTTTGTTAATTATTAAGATTCATGGCATATTCACAAGGGAGGGGACAAATGTATACCTAGTGCCAATTCATGCTGATGTACGGCAAAAACCATCACAGTATTGTAAAGTAATTATCCTCTAATTAAGAAACAACAAAAAAAAGAGATCCATGGCATATTGGGAGCACTGGGAAGGAGTTCCAGGATATAGCTGAACTTAAAATTTACCTTCAGGTGTTTGTACTAGATTTTATTATCTGAAACTAAGATTGCTGGAAATTCAATAAATCAATGGTGAATGTAACCACTGTCAAACTCCGATGAGTTCAAAAAAGCGAATTCCCACCCTATGGTAATTGTGCCTGGGAAAATAGACATCTGGTCAGAAGATGGGGTGAAATGCCATTTGATTATGGGGTAAAGGACAGTGATAATGTTCATTGAAGGGGACTTCCCCACTCCCAAGGGGATGGATATGTAAAATAATTGATAAAGGATGAGCAGTAGAGAAAGGGTTTTACAATGCGGGTTCATGTATATGTTAGTTGCTCAATTGTGTCTGACTCGTTGCAACTCCATGGACTGTAGCCTGCCAGGCCCCTCTGTCCATGGGATTCTCCAAGGAGTTGGTAGCCATGTCCTTTAGGGAAGATCTTAAAGCACTACCTGGATGGCAGTGTGTGGGCATGGAGAAGAGTGGAAGAAAGATGAAGGGAGTTAAAAACAAAACTCTTATCTGTGTGAAGGAATGCATCATTCCTTCCTGATGAGATCAGGCTTGGATGTACTATGTGAGTTGGTTTTCTGATTGGGTTTATACCAAATAAAGATAAGAGTTCTACTGAGCTACTACTAACATTAATATCTTTAATAAGATGTTCCAGACCATTAAAGAAGGAACTACAATTATGGGAGAGATAATCTTGTATTCAAGTCACTTAGCAGATAAACTCTTAGCCCAGGGGTCAATTAAGGTGCTAAGTCAACCAGAAAAATTGTTATGAATCTCACTCATTGTTCCTTTTTATAGCTCAAATATAAAGAAAGTGAAAGTCTAAGCACTGTGATCTTACATAGTGACAAATGACTATGATGCTGATAATAATGAGTCTTGCTCCAACTCTAGGAATTTTGCTGATAATCTATTTCTTAATGGGACCATAGGGAAAAAAAGAACAAGGGATATATAAACACTGAGATCTCATGAACTGACTACAGGAAATGTCGCCAACTTTACAATGCTAGGCTATAATTCTTCTCTTTTCTAACTAGAATCTTCTTAATTTCCTACTCTGTTCACAGAGGAAATAGCTTATTAATTTCTTTTCCTTTAATAGCTAGGACAATGCTTACAATATAAATTCAAATGAAAAAGAAAGAGAATACTCATACAAGGTATAAATATACCAACATTTTTATACAGATCTCATACTGTTTTGTTTTAATAAGCCTGTAGTATTTATCATTAATTAATTTTATATAATAAAATATCTTACTTATGATCTTTTATATTATATAATACTGTATAATGAAAATACTTTAAAAGATAATATCAATTTTCCAAAAGGAAAATTGTAAAAAAAAGTCATCAGTCTGCATCCATTTTAAAAGGTCTTTATTTTGATAGCAAATTTTATGTTTATTTCCAAAATACTTTGTGTTCCATGCTCTATTTATAAATATAATGACATAAATGGCTGACAGACATTTTTAGGTAAAAAATATTCAGAAAGTGCTCACATAGGGAAATTTATCTTCAGTCATTCATTTAAACAATGTTCTGTAAGCCTTCTGATGAAACTTATATTTTCCAGAAACTCAAATAAAAATATATAGAGAGTCAATTATCTCTTATACTTTCTTTATTTTCCTTATTTAAGATCTATTTGAAAAGATATTTCATGACTACAACAAAGAAGAGAGTGTTGGCATTAAAAATTCTTCTGAAGATGTCAATATCTATGGATTATATAAAATGCCCAGAATTTTCAATAAATAGGCTAATCATTTTCTCATCAATGCATTTTTGTTCTATCACTTTTCCATTCCCACTAAAGTACTTGTCAGTACAGAAGAAGGGCAGAACTGAGGAACGGACTAGAAAGAAAAAACCCAAACTGCATTCATCCTAACACTCTTGTCTTTTTGATCCATTTTATGAAAATTAATTCTCTCTGAGAGCCCTTACCTTTCTAGATAAGAAATTAATTTACCTTCCTTTGAATTTATCTCTTTCAATAGTCTACTTATTAGAATTTTCAGGGGATGACATGTAGCATCATACAGGAATCATATAGAAATACAGAGAGTGCAAAAGTAAGGCTGGATAATTTTTGTAATTCTGATGTATAAAAAGGACACTAATTCTTGGACACATAAGTGGAAGTCTTAAAGTATGAAAGTGTTAAAACTGTCATGATACTTATTAATATACTTTTCCTAAAACCATTAGACATCATTTTGAATAACAAATAACAAAATCCATCTTGAAATTAAAGAAAAGGAAAGAGAGTTAGAAAGCATATATGGAAAAATATATACACGATTAAAATAATTTAAAAGGTAGTATATATTTTAATTTTTAAAAGTAACATTGTCTATTAGGCACCAAAAGTTTGATTCACCATCTTCAAACTGGGGATAAACTATAATATTTGTAATTAATTATTAGTTGTATTCTATTTTTAATCTGGATGTACTTCAGAGGAAAAATACCTTCATTTTTAGGTTATGTATTTTCCTCCCAATAAAGTCTCTCAAATATAACTTAAGATAAAACTAAAATACTAGAACTAATCAATCACCTATTTTTATACAAAGGAGTAAAATTCGCCTCATATATTTTTTTAATTAATGTGGCCATAAGACATTTTCAAATTCTAGTCATTTATTTTATTTATTTCACAGTCTCTGTGAAGACACTCAGTTTGTATTACTAAATCTTCTTCCAAGGGAAAAGAAATAACAAATTTTCCCTTATTTTGCTACAACATTAAGAACATACTTTGAAGCCCCATTGAAACAATGGGAATATAGCAACTATAATAGAAAAGGCTTTTCCACACATCAGGATAGAGGATGTTTCTGCTTGCAAAATTTCCATTTAGAAAGATGCTTTTTAATGACCTGCTGCTGCGGCTGCTCAGTCACTTCAGTCGTGACCAACTCTGTGCGACCCCATAGACAGCAGCCCACCAGGCTCCCCCATGATTCTCCAGGCAAGAACACTGGAGTGGTTTGCCATTTCCTTCTCCAATTCATGAAAGTGAAAAGTGAAAGTGAAGTCACTCAGTTACGTCCCACTCTTAGCGACCACATGGACTGCAGCCCACCAGGCTCCTCCATCCATGGGATTTTCCAGGCAAGAGTACTGGAGTGGGATGCCATTTCCTTCTCCATTTTAATGACTTCAGTTCAGTTCAGTTCAGTTCAATCGCTCAGTCGTGTCTGACTCTTTGCGACCCCATGAATCACAGCACGCCAGGCCTCCCTGTCCATCACCAACTCCTGGAGTTCACTCAAACTCATGTCCATTGAGTCAGTGATGCCATCCAGCCAGGAAATATAAAATTGCCAAAGCACTCAGCTATTTCCTAAATTACAGCAGTAACTTTGTCTAAAGAAAATAGATTGATGAGAATTTATCAGACATTTATAATTTGTTAAATAGTACAGTATAAACTTATTGGTCCTATAAGGTAGCCAGCAGCAACATTTGGCTATTGAGAACCTGAAGTGTGACTAGTCAGAACTAACACAAAAGTGCCAAGTACAAACCAATTCAAAGACTTAGTAGAAAAAAAGAATGTAAAATATCTCACTCATAATTTTATATTGATTGTATAAACAATGACATTTTTGGTATAATGGGTTACATAAAATAAATTAATAATATTGAAATGTATCTTTTGTGTATGCTTTTTAACATAGCTATAAGAAAATTTGAAATTATGTACCTATATTGCATTAGATTTTCATTGGCAGAACTGGTATAAGCAACTAAAGTTATGTAAGAATGTATCCTTTTATAGTTTATGCATTAATGTAGATTTTAGGTTTAAAACTAAGACTTGAAAATAACCAGTGTGATTATTGGTTAATCTGGAAATTTAAAGGGTAAGTTCGGGGGAAATTTTTGTCATTTATATGACATCAGATATCAGAAACCAACATGATGAAGAGTAATCCTATATTGGTAGTTAAGATCAGAAGGATAACTTTCAGGTTAATATCTTCTTTTCAAGTCTCTAATTTATCCTATACATGGCACTAACTAACTAGAGAAATCCCTTACATTGTAGTATTCTAAAAGTAGTTGTAATGCTTTTTGAGATACATGGATAAAAGTCTAAATTGCCATGTAAAATTGATTTAGATAATTTTTGTTAATAGAATTTTTGCAATTGTGCTTCTGATAGCAAGCCTTTAACATTGATAACTAAATCAAAGTTTGGATCCAGAGGATTCAATAGTTATGTAATGTTACTTTGAATTACGCAAACTTATCTTTAAAGTGGGTATTCATACCGTCATAAATCCATCCAGCAAACCTGAATCGGGTTTCGGAGGTGCCTGCAACCGTTCCATGGACCACTTTTCAATGATGGAGGAGACTTGTGTATTTTCTGTATTTAATATTCTGAACCCTGTCATGTTAACACCACTGTATCGATAGGGTTCCACATCAAGAGCAAAGAGGTCCTAAAAGACAAATTTCTTTGTGTTAATATCAAGAGAAAATATCCATAGGCAAGTAAAATTGAAATAGTTATGTATTCTTGCTCCCCTTAGGATAGTTAACACCACTGTGCCTCAAATGATGTTTAATATCACAAATAACCAAGATTCAAATATACTTATTGTCATGTTTTGTCAATGTAAATATATATATGTACTCTACTTAAACATGTACATATATATATATATTATTCCAATTCCACCAATGGAACAATAGGCTTTTCTACAAACTTCCTCTAAAGTTTGTATAAGCTTTCTTCTCTATATTAGGGATAGCTTGCCCTTAAATTTTATGCATCTGTATTTTACATTTAACTGACTATAAATATGCAGAGTACCTCATGAGAAACGTAGGGCAGGAGGAAGCAAAAGCTGGAATCAAGATTGCTGGGAGAAATATCAATAACCTCAGATATGCAAATGATACCACCCTTATGGCAGAAAGTAAAGAAGAACTAAATAGCCTCTTGATGAAAGTGAAAGAGGAGAGTGAAAAAGTTGGCTTAAAGCTTAACATTCAGAAAACTAAGATCATGGCATCTGGTCCCATCACTTCATGGGAAATAGATGGGGAAACAGTGGAAACAGTGGCTGACTTTATTTTCCTGGGCTCCAAAATAACTGCATATGGTGATTGCAGCCATGAAATTAAAAGACACTTGCTCCTTGGAAGGAAAGTTATGACCAACCTAGCCAGCATATTAAAAAGCAGAGACATTACTTTGTCCACAAAGTTCTGTCTAGTCAAGGCTACGGTTTTTCCAGTGGTCATGTATGATGTGACAGTTAGACTATAAAGAAAGATGAGTGTGGAATTAATGCTTTTGAACTGTGGTGTTGGAGAAGACTCTTGAAAGTCCCTTGGACTGCAAGGAGATCCAACCAGTCCATCCTAAAGGAGATCAGTCCTGGGTGTTCATTGGTAGGACTTGATGTTGAAGCCAATACTTTGGCCACCTCATGCAAAGAGCTGACTCATTTGAAAAGATCCTGATTCTGGGAAATATTGAAGGCAGGAGAAGAAGGGGACGACAGAGGATGAGATGGTTGGATGGCACCACCGACTCAATGGACATGGATTTGGGTGAACTCTGGGAGTTGGTGATGGACAGGGAGGCCTGGCATGCTGTGGTTCATGGGGCCACAAAGAATCGGACATGACTGAGCGACTGAACTGAACTGAACTGACTACAAGTATTTTTCCATATCTTGCTTCTTTGATTACTGCCATTTTTGTGTTTTTTTGCCTTGCCTTTTATTTTTAAGAAATGTTACAATATATGGCTTCTAGCTTATTATATCAAAGCTGAGGAAAAAATAGCACCAAAACTGACCTTATTGATTACAGAACTCTGATAGTTCCACTCTACTCAGCAACTCCCCTACAAATAACCCTTTAGATTGTGGTTGCCCTTTCCACCCTCTATACAGTGAATGCTCTGGATCCGTCCTTTGGTTTCCCCAGGAGATAGGAGGTTAAAGCTGTTAGGGCAGTCATAGGAGAACATTCAAGATGCGGGACTTCTGCCCTCTTTGAGTTAGCATTAGTAATCCTGAGATATTGAGGACAACAATGAGAACCATTGAGAATTAGGCAGGGCAAGATCAATGCCATCGGGCCTGGGATGGGCATAGCTTGCCTTAGACCCAGACACCTGTATAGACTAGATGAAGTGAAGTGAAGTGAAAGTCACTCAGTCGTATCCAACTCTTTGTGATCCCATAGACCATACAGTCCACTGAATTCTTCAGGCCAGAATACTGCAGTGGGTAGTCTTTGCCTTCTCCAGGGGATCTTCCCAACCCTGGTCTCCCACATTGCAGGTGGATTCTTTACCAGCTGAGCCAAAGCCCGAGACTAGATATAGGAACAAAATTCAGTGGAGAGAAGCTGACACTGGCCTGAGTTCTGCTCTGTGCTGTGAAAAAAATAAGGAATTTTCAGGTTTTTAATTTTCAAAGTTTGCAATCTAGCCAGGGAGCCTCTCTCTCTTTGGCTATATATATATATATGGCTATATATATAGACACACACACAGCAATGCAATATATGCTAATATGCTAAGGGACAAAAGAGCACAAGTGCAAGCAGTCAGAAGCAAGACAAATGATTTTCAATTTTTATAGTCAGGAACAGCTTCTTAGAGCAGATGGGATCTGAGCGGCCATTCATTAAAGAATGGCCATGCTTTTGACAGGCAAAAGGAGACCAAATGTCAGTAGAGACACAAAAATTAGTAACTATAAAAGCTACTCAAGAGACTAAACCATTTTGGCTATAAGAGAATTCATAAAGGAAAACAGCAACAAAAGAAAGTAGGGAAGTTAGGTTAGACTCAAACTATAAAAGGCCTTCAAATATAGGTTAATGAGTTCTACATACACTAGTTTTTTTTTTTCCTTTTTAAGAGATACTTTTGATTTCCCAAAATCTTATGATTATGGTATAACTGAGTTGCAAAGCATTGAAACATAATTTGCTGACAAGTGCTCATTCTCCATCAGTCCATGACTAAGTTTCCCATGGCCTGCAAAAAGCCACCTGCTAAGAAGTAATAAAGAGATACAGCAGAGTATTTACCAGTAAAACACAACCTACTGTGTGATGCATCTTTATTGGAGAAAAAATGTTTTTATAAGACGCTATTGTGATCAACTAAATTTTAATAATTTGTTCTGATAAATTTAAGACTCCTAAAAGCAAGAAGATCAACTGGAAAACTTTTGAGTTAACAATGAAAGTGCACTGGTGAGACTGGTCATTGCAAGAAGATGCATCTAGAGACACTACCCTAAGCCTGGCATGCTGCAGCCCATGGGGTAGCAAAGAGTCTAACATGACTGAGTGACTGAACTGAACTGAGAGACACTACACAAGAAAAATCAGTAGAATTTGTTGGCGATACAGGAGTCAAGATAATGGAAGTTTTGAAGAATTCAGAAGGTGAGTCAATTGAGAGGACAATGCATTAAGGTTTAAATTACTTGAAATTATATTAAAGCCACAACAATTAGAAATGTTCTGCAATGCAGCAATATACAACAATTCAGGAATGTTACAGATGGGCATTTAGATCTCAGCTGAACAAAGGTAATGATTAAAGCTATAAAAACATACCACTTTTGAGAAAAATAATTGAAGAGGATAAAAGAAAATAAGATACAGGCCCAAACTTGGATATACGGGAGGTGGGCAGGAGAGAACTAGTGACAGAGACAGACACCAGTTTCACAGTGAATGGAAAACTAGGGTAATGTGTTGGTAAGAAATAGAGCTAAGGGTAAGTAGGTTTGATAAAAAACAAAAGTCAGGTTTGCATGCATATTAAGAAAAAACTGTGTAGTGAGTATTAAAGACAAAAGATAAAGGTAACATTCAATTGCTATTTGCAAATTAGATCATATATACTTAAAAAATCCAACTTAACATATGCAAAATAAAAATAGAAATTTAATGTACTAAAGGAGCAGCTTAAACAAACGTGATTTTTGTTAAGTCAATAGAACTAACAACATAAGAATTTATGCTTTTCTAAAACATTGATTTCTCAGCAGACTAATCTTAAAATCTATGATGTTCTGAAAGTCTTCTAAGCAATATAAAAATAAGACACATTATTTTGAATTGATATCTGAAATTATATTATTTTAAAATCATCAGCTTCCCACCAAGAATCATTAGTTATCAGTGATGATAATTCCTCTTGGGTTTTATCAAAATAAAATAAATTCTAACTATAAAAGTGCTGCCATTATATTACTTTTTCCCACTCAACACCCATTTTTCAGTCTGAAATTCATTATGATAAACTTTAGAGCATTATGTTTATATTTTTCATAAATTACTTACCAGTGTGGTAAAGATATAATGGTAGTATTCTGTCATCATCCCCATAGCTAATGCCTAAGAAGTAAAAAATAAAATAAATATTAAAATATTAACATTGAAGATACGTATTATATGAAATACACTATGTCAATAAGACAAATGAGAAGAAAATAGTTAATATGAACTGTGGTGCTGGAGAAGACTCTTGAGAGTCCCTTGGACTGCAAGGAGATCCAACCAGTCCATTCTAAAGGAAATCAATCCTGAGTGTTCATTGGAAGGACTGATGCTAAAGCTGAAACTCCAATACTTTGGCCACCTCCTGCAACGAGCTGACTCACTGGAAAAGAGTCTGAAGCTGGGAAGGATTAGGGGCAGGAGGAGAAGGGGACGACAGAGAATGAGATGGCTGGATGGCATCACCGACTTGATGGACATGAGTTTGAATGAACTCCGGGATTTGGTGATGGACAGGGAGGCCTGGCGTGCTGTGATTAATGGGGTCGCAGAGTCGGACAGGACTGAGCGACTGAACTGAACTGAACTGAATGAAGAATCAGTGTATAATATTCAGGTTACATTAAAACTGGGTAAAATTAAATCTTTTTTCCATAGTTAAAGAAGATTAGTGGTTAGGAAGGAATTTCTGAACCAGTTCTCTTGATAGAAAAGCTATTAGTTGAATATTTGCAATTGTAAGGCTTATAGCTTTACATATTAAAAGACGCATTAAATTTGAAACAAAACCTGTTATTAGCACATCCTAGTTCATTATATTTGTAATGTCCCTACTACAAATATCATAATAAGGAACACCTTTTATTTTGTTGAAAAGTGTTACTCAGTTAGGAAAAGAGTGTTTCGAAGTACAATACCAACAGAATTTTCTTTTTAGCATTTTAGACATTTTCTTAGTATTAATGAAGCAAATGTAAATCACCACTGTACAGACAAAGTGTTTCATTGCTTTTTATTATTAGACCAATTGAAATTTACTATGTTTTCTTTCACACCTCTTGTCAATTTTAGACCATCAGTCCTAAAACAAGGGCTTTTGGAGTAGAACTTCCAGTCATAAGTGTCAATTTCCTCTCTGAAAATAGAGAATGCATTTGAAATAGCTGTTTATCAATGAACAGTATTTGGTGATGACAGTTGAAAAATGATGCATTTTTGAGCTGAATGAAGAGCTCTTATTAAACAAGTATTCTCAGGTGCATCTAATACTCTTTTACAAACAACTAACTACTCAAATTGGTTTACTAAGTGGCTGCCCTTGCTACATCCTCTGTATTCCATGTTCATAGGTTAGGTATTAACCAATTAGGTCTAATAAAATTTGTGTTTCTCCAAATTAATATCTATCAGTCAAGAGAAAATAGATGCTTTTTGAAAAATTGGGGGACATATAAAATGTACTTTTTAAAAAGGGAGAAACATTTGTTAGTGAAAGTTGGCATCAAAGAATTGAGCGGAGGAAAAGAATTTAGAAGGTGTGATATTGTGATTTATAATAAGATAATATGTATTTATTTTTTCATCCCCGCTTCTGGCACAGAGTTCCAGAAACTCTTGGAATTTCCCAAACGATAAAAGCAATGGGAACAACTTTTGTTATTATAGTTGGTCTCTTTTCTTCATTTCCTGAAATTACTTCAGAGCCATAAAAGTGAAATGAATGCCTTGTTATTTTTGACAAGCACCTTTAAACCACAACTGAGTTTATGTGAAAAGGGGTGATTTGGGGAAATCCCCTAAAGATTGCAGGGGCAGGAGCGGGGGTGCTTATTGTCAGGAAAGCAACCTTGTTAAAGGAAAGTTGGAACTTTCAGTTCTACCCCTCTCTGCCCCCTGAACTTTTGGAAGGGAAGAGGGGCTGGAGATAGAGTTCAATCACCTCAAGCCAATGCTTCAATCAATCATGCCTAGGTACTGAAGCCTCCATAAAAACCTAAAGGAGAGGATCTGGAGAGCTTCCAGATTGATGAACATGTGACCATGCAAGGAGAGTAGATTATTCAGACTGGGCATGGAAGCTCCTTTCCCTCTCCCCATATTTTGACCTATGCACCTTTTCTATCTGCTTGTTACTGAGTTATATCCTTTCATAATAAACTAGGAATCTGGTAAGAAAAATGTTTCTCTGAGTTCTGTGAGATGCTCTAGAAAGTTAAACAAACCTAAGGAGGGGATTTTAGAAAAGTTCAATCCACAGCAAATGGGTTAGAAGCATAGATGATAACCTGGATTTGTGGTTGGCATCTGAGGTGGTGGGGGAAGGGGCAGAAAGATGGTCTTATATTAATAAAACTAAGCCCTTAACCTGTGGAGGCTGATGCTATCTCTGTATGCTGCTGCTGCTGCTGCTGCTAAGTCACTTCAGTCGTGTCCGACTCTGTGTGACCCCATAGACGGAAGCCCACTAGGCTCCCCTGTCCCTCGGATTCTCCAGGCAAGAACACTGGAGTGGGTTGCCATTTCCTTCTCCAATGTGTGAAAGTGAAAAGTGAAAGTGAAGTCGCTCAGTCGTGTCCGACCCTTAGCGACCCCATGGACTGCAGCCTGCCAGGCTCCTCCATCCATGGGATTCTCCAGGCAAGAGTACTGGAGTGGCTTGCCATTGCCTTCTCCGTATCTCTGTATAGATACTGTCAAAATTGAGTTGAATTGTAGGACAATGAGCTGGTGTCAGAACATTGCTTGTGGGGTGGGAACACCCTCCCCTCCACTCCACAAGCAGAGTTGAATTGGATGTACAGCCTTTAGGAAACAAATAATGTTTCCTGAATTGATAAAAATTATATGAGCCAAAAATAAACAATTATATGAGCCAATAACACTGATAAAGTTTGTATTTAAGCAAAATGAGAGAAAATGTTTATAAATAAAAATTTACAAGATTATCTTTGTAGAAGGTATTCATTGTTCCTGATGTATATGCAGTAAAGGTTTTTCAACTTCAGAACTACTAAGTGACAGCTCAGCAATACCCATGTCAATATTTTTCACTTTATGAACTCAATAGGCATAGAAATATATAGAGAGATATATGAAAGAAATAGCAATTCAGATGTATAACTATAAATAACAGTTACATAATGCCTAAAAAGTGTTAGGTGCTATTCTAAGCACACTGCATATTTTAATCAATTTAAGCTTCATTAAAAAACCTATGAAGTAGCTCCTATCATCATACTTACTTTACAGGTGAAGAAACTAAGACATAATAAGAATGAATAAATTAGCCAACAAATTGAGAGAGCATATAAAGATGAACTCCAGATCTCTAACTCCTGGAGCTGGTATATACGGCATAATCTATGCCTTTTATAAAGTGGTATATTTTATATTCCCAAAGATATATATCCATTTTACCATCTAAAACATTCTAAAATTATGGCTGTTTCCTCCTCGATAATTTGAAAACCTGGGAATCTCAGGCCAATACTGGAGATTGTGTTTTGGAGGAGAGTGGGATGTAGTTAAGGAAACAGTGCTCTGCACCAGCTGCAGGTTTCTTCCTCGTCTTCTTGAGAAGAAAACTGTAATAAATAACTGAGGACTGTGTGTGCCTTTCATTGATCTCCCTTAAGTCCTTGATACTGAAAACAATAGTCAGTAATGGGCTTTGAACTAAAATCTAAGTAGAGAAGTTTAACTGTAACATGAACAAAAGTGAACAACTGGGATACTCTCTTGGAAGGTGAGCTCGTAATTTCCAATGGAAATTTAAAAAGAACTTGCACTCGATCTTCTTTTAATTAAAGCATTTAGGTCTTGCTAGTACTACATTTGAATGAACTATATGCACACTTCAGATCTCATTAAAAAGAATAAAATTATCATCTTCTTATGGATAAAAAAGAGTGACCAAAATAGAAAATTGTTTCTGCCATGTCACCCTCCAGGAAAGAAACGCCACAGATTGACTTTTCCAAAATAAATATATTGTTAGAATTTCCCAAGATTTAACTGATCTAGTGTTAATAATATAATATGACAAATCAACATACACAGTTATCCAGGCATACAATTTGCAGCCAGTTTATCCTTCTTGTTATATCTGGACATTCATTTAGGTTCAGTTCAGTTCAGTTCAGTTGCTCAGTCGTGAGTGACTCTTTGCGACCCCATGAATCACAGCACGCCAGGCCTCCCTGTCCATCACCAACTCCCGGAGTTCACTCAAACTCATGTCCATCGAGTTGGTGATGCCATCCAGCCATCTCATTCTCTGTTTTCCCCTTCTCCTCCTGCCCCCAATCCTTCCCAGCATCAGAGTCTTTTCCAGTGAGTCAACTCGTCACATGAGGTGGCTAAAGTACTGGAGTTTCAGTTTTAGCATCAGTCCTTCCAATGAACACCCAGGATCGATCTCCTTTAGAATGGACTGGTTGGATCTCCATGCAGTCCAAGGGACTCTCAAGAGTCTTCTCCAGCACCACAGTTCAAAAGCATCAATTCTTTGGCGATCATCTTTCTTCACAGTCCAACTCTCACATCCATACATGACCACTGAAAAAACCATAGCCTTGACTAGACAGACCTTTGTTGGCAAAGTAATGTCTCTGCTTTTTAATATACTATCTAGGTTGGTCGTAACTTTCCTTCCAAGGAGTAAGCATCTTTTAATTTCATGGCTGCAATCAGCATCCGCAGTGATCTTGGAGCCCAAAAAAATAAAGTCTGACACTGTTTCCACTGTTTCCCCATCTATTTCCCATGAAGTGATGGGACCAGATGCCATGATCTCCGTTTTCTCAATGTTGAGCTTCAAGCCAACCTTTTCACTCTCCTCTATCACTTTCATCAAGAGGCTTTTGAGTTCCTCTTCACTTTCTGCCATAAGGGTGGTGTCATCTGCATATCTGAGGTTATTGATATTTCTCCCGGAAATCTTGATTCCGGCTTGTGCTTCAGCCAGCCCAGCATTTCTCATGACGTACTCTGTATATAAGTTAAATAAGCAGGGTGACAATATACAACCTTGATGTACTCCCTTTCCTATTTGGAACCAGTCTGTTGTTCCATGTCCAGTTCTAACTGTTGCTTTCTGACCTGCATACAGGTTTCTCAAGAGCCAGGTCAGGTGGTCTGGTATTCCTATCTCTTTCAGAATTTTTCACCGTTTATTGTGATCCACACAGTCAAAGGCTTTGGCATAATCGATGAAGCAGAAATAGATGTTTTTCTGAAACTATCTTGCTTTCTCCATGATCCAGCGGATATTGGCAATTTGATCTCTGGTGCCTCTGCCTTTTCTAAAACCTGCATGAACATCTGGAAGTTCACGGTTCACATATTGCTAAAACCTGACTTGCAGAATTTTGAGCATGACTTTACTAGCGTGTGAGATGAGTGCAATTGTGCAGTAGTTTGAGCATTCTTTGGCATTGCCTTTCTTTGGGATTGGAATGAAGAATGACCTCTTCCAGTCCTGTGGCCACTGCTGAGTTTTCCAAATTTGCTGGCATATTGAGTGAAGCACTTTCACAGCATCATCTTTCAGGATTTGAAATAGCTCAACTGGAATTCCATCACCTCCACTAGCTTTGTTCTTAGTGATGCTTTCTAAGGCCCACTTGACTTCACATTCCAAGATGTCTGGCTCTAGGTGAGTGATCATGCCATCGTGATTATCTTGGTCATGAAGATCTTTTCTGTACAGTTCTTCTGTGTATTCTTGCCACCTGTTCTTAATATCTTCTGCTTCTGTTAGGTCCATACCATTTCTGTCCTTTATCGAGCCCATCTTTGCATGAAATGTTCCCTTGGTATCTCTAATTTATTTGAAGAGATCTCTTGTTTTTCCTATTCTGTTGTTTTCCTCTATTTCTTTGCATTGATCGCTGAGGAAGGCTTTCTTATCTCTCCTGGCTATTCTTTGGAACTCTGCATTCAGATGCTTATATCTTTCTTTTTCTCCTTCGCTTTTAGCTTCTCTTTTCACAGCTACTTGTAAGTCCTCCCCACACAGCCATTTTGCTTTTTTGCATTTCTTTTCCATGGGGATGGTCTTGGTCCCTGTCTCCTGTACAATGTCATGAACCTCCTTCCATAGTTCATCAGGCACTCTATCTATCAGATCTAGTCCCTTAAATCTATTTCTCACTTCCACTGTATAATCATAAGGGATTTGATTTAGGTCTTATCTGAATGGTCTAGTGGTTTTCCCTACTTTCTTCAATTTCAGTCTGAATTTGGCAATAAGGAGTTCATGATCTGAGCCACAGTCAGCTCCTGGTCTTTAGTGTCATCATTGTTTAGTTGCTGAACCATGTCTGACTCTTTGTGATCCTATGGACTGTGGCCCTTCAGGCTTCCTCTGTCCGTGGGATTTCCCAGGCAAGTATACTAGAATGGGTTGCCATTTCCTTTTCCAGGGGTCTTCCTGATGCAGAGATAGAACCCATGTCTCCTGCTTGGCAGGCAGATTCTTTACCACTAAGTCACCTGGGAAGCCCATGAGTCACATTGCTTAAGGTTAGCAATTGGAGTGGTAGACTTAATACATCTTTCTTGAAATTTTATTTTATTTTACTTCTTGCTGCTGCAGCAGTTTCTTTGCTCCTGCTTTTACATTTTCCAGGCTAAAAAATTTGATTTCACATTCTCTGATACAGACTTCAAAGTTCTTGGTTGCTATTTCTTTCTGTGATAGAATGTCCTCCTGAGATTTTACTGCACATCATCTTGGCCTTACCATAGAGGATTCTCTTTGGCAAATCTGAGAATACTGGAATCTCTTGCTATTAATACATGTATAACAATGAGTGCCCTGAATCTGCCTCAGAGGAAATCTAGCCAGGCCCAGGCTTCACTCAGTTTTAAAGCTTTCAGGCAGGAAAACTTCAAATTTAAGGTTGCTCCCAATTTAATAAAAGCTATGTTAGTTTAAATTAAACAAACAAAAATCTCTTTTTCTGGATGTTCCTAATATTTGTACTTGGAGTAAAATAGACAAACTGAAAGTTCCATTTATGCCTGTTATTCAACTCTTAAACCATTTCTTTCGAGATTCATCATTAGCCAGTGTTGAGGAATCTCGGAACAATTTCTTAGGTTATAAAGTGGAGTCCTATTAAATGTACTGCTACATTTACAAAAAATAAGCTATTTACTTTCTTTTTGAATTGGTTTCTAGACTAACTGAGATCCATATATGAGACAAATGCTTTCTGGGGCAAGGTAAGTTTTTAAAAATAACCTCACCATATGTGATCTGCCAGTGTTATAGAATCGAAAAGCATGCTTTCTATGTGAAAGTGTTATTCTGACTTCAACTTAACTTTCATATTCTCATTTTACTTTTGTTCTGATTTTTCACCTACTAATCTTGTTAAAATTACATAATTTTACGGTTTGATATATTTTGAATACAACTTTAATTTTGTTTTCATTTTCCAAATAGCAGGTTACATATCAGAAAGCAAATATAAAATAATGGATAAATCTATAAAAGAAAGAATAGAAATTCTGTTATTAAAAGTGATAGATATTCTCACCATTCAAACAGCAAAATAAGTCAGAGTTAATTACTCTATAGGAAAGACAATTGATCATCATACATACTTGTTGGAAGTCTAGAGAAAGCATACTATCTGTCACTGACAAATAGTACAGTGCTACCCACTCCAGGCATAAAGGAAAGGTATTCTTTCCAAGTCTGTGTATTATGAACATGATCAAGAATTTTTGTTATTAAATGAAAAATAAATTCCAACTCTAAATTCCAGTGCTTACTTTATTATATCATTTTATTCCAAAAATCCCAACCAAATAACCACAACCATGCTTACATTCTTTATTACTCAAATATAACACTAGAGCAATTTTCCAAATCCAATTAAATATTTTATTATAGTGAAATCAACATCCATATTGGAAGATTGGACAAACATCTGCTTAATAAACTAACCATGTTATAACAGGGATTTACTATTGGTAGTTATATTTTATGAGATATAATTTGACATCTGAATCTGCATAACCCTCTAGTAGAGATATTTTGTCCTAAATTTTATCAAGACAGTTGACTTATTTCTGGTGTCAGCATGTATAAAAGAGCTTAAAAAACAAAGTCCAAAGACTCATGTTCAAATTCAGATTCTACTATATAGTACAGGTTTGTACCAGCTATTTAACCCCCTATATCAATCCCCTTATATATGAGCTAATAATAATTGTTTTTTAGTGGGCTGTAAGGTTTGGAGAAGGAAATGGCAACCCACTCCAGTGTTCTTGCCTGGAGAATCCCAGGGATGGGGGAGCCTAATGGGCTTCCGTCTATGGGGTCACACAGAGTCGGACACGACTGAAGTGACTTAGCAGTAGCAGCAAGGTTTGAATAGTGTTGAAGTCTAGTAAGAGGTTTTTACTGCTATGAATTGTTTCCTTTAGTTGATTTAGTATTATTTTTTTAGGTGGGCAATGCTTTATTCTGGAAAGAATAGTTCTTAACATCACTAAGGAGAAATATAAATCCCTCTGCTATACACTTGCTGATGGAATTAGTAAAGTTACTTAACATTTATCAGACTCAGATTCTTCATCTGTAAAGTGGAGCTAGTCTCCATTTTTACAGATCATTTGATCTTTTTTTACATAATTATTTGATTATTTTTAACATAATCATTACATAATCACTTTTTACATAATCCTTTGATTATGGTGGGATGATTAAATAAGATCAAATGTGTAAGGTATCTCAGCATAGCATACATGTCAGGTAAAGAACATTTTTTTCTCTTAGTTTTGCTTTTAAGTTTATTCCCTCATTTCAGCACAAAATAGAAATATCTATTGCTTTAATCAATATTCACAATAACAAACAGTATTTTAGCCATTTGAAACTAACCTCAGAATTTCAATGATCATCACTATCTATTTTACTTTCCTTTTAAGACAATTACTTAAAAGGACTTGTCAGATTTTTTTATTAGAAAATTTATATCAAAGTGACTTCTCTGACTTTTTTTTAAACTGCCCATGTAACAATAAAAACTTCATTTAAAAATCAAAAACCAGGGGACTTCTCTGGCAGCCCAGTGGTTAAGACTCTGTGCTTCCACCTCAGGTGGCACAGGTTCAACCCCTGTTTGGGGAATTTTCAAATGCCATGCAATGTGGACAAAAACAAACAAACAAAAAACATACTTCAAACTCAAATGTAATAAAGAAATTAAGAACTTAATTTAGCAGTTACCTGTTTCAAAATGCCTGCTGCCATTTCATGGCTACAGTCAAAGATGACATGGAATTCCTTGCCTCTTTTCATCTCTTTCAGTAAGGGTTTTGCATCCTTTGTATCAGCAGGTAGTTGACGGATCTTAAGTCGAAGATTGTATCTTGATGGAGCTTTGATGAGCTCCTGCAAGCGAATGAGACCTTTAATGAAAAAAAAAAAAAGAAGAACATTAGAGAAAAATCACAGCGGATCATAGAAATCACAAAACACACTACAGTGCCTGATTTTCTTGACCATGTACATTTCATGATGTGGCCACTAAAATTCCTACTTCAGAATTCCTAATCGCCAGTTGTTTTTGTTAATGTGCCATGTGCTCAGTCATGTCTGACTCTCTGTGACCCTATAAACTCTGCCAGACTCCTTTGTCCATGAGATTTCCCAGGAAAGAATACTGGAGTGGGTTGCCATTTCCTCCTCCAAAGGATCTTCCTGATCCAAGGATCAAACCTGCTTGTCCTGAAGCTCCTGCATTGCAGATTCTTTACCCTCTGAGCCATCAGGGAAGCCCCATTTTTGTTAACATTACTTCTAAAAATCTTAGGGTATATCTTAAAGAATGAAAGACATACATGGCTATTAGTTAAATCTAAACAATTTAAATACATAAAAGAGTATAGAATAAAATAGTCTCCCTTTGTACCCTAATTCTACGCCCAGAGGGTTATCATGGTTGATGGCTTGAAATATTATCTTCCATATATTTCTTATGTATTTGCACATATATAATAGAGGGTTTTATTTTACATTAATAGTTGTTTTGTGAGAATGTTTTACAGGTTATCATGTCAGTGACTACAGTTCTAGTTTGCCTAATTAATTAAACACTGTTTTTTAGTAGATACACTTAATGCAGTTATTCTCTGTTATTAAAAACTTCGATGGCTTCTTTTTTATTTATTTATTTACAATGAATTTGGTGTATATGTATACCTTCATTTGGAAACAGGAATAAAAATTATCTTATTATGACTTCCGTGGTGCCTCAGAAGGTAAAGCGTTTGTGTATAATGCGGGAGGCCTGGGTTCCATCCCTGGGTTAGGAAGATCCTCTGGAGAAGGAAATGGCAACCCACTCCCGTACTCTTGCCTGGAAAATCCCATGGATGAAGGAGCGTGGTAGGCTACAGTTCATGAGGTCGCAAAGAGTCGGACACACCTGAGCAACTTCATTTTCTATTATGACAAAAATATACTGTATATTAAAATAATGTAAGATCTAAAGAATAAAATCTAATTCTGGGAATTTTTTCATTCAGTTTTTAATTAAATAAAACATCCTCTTAGACATACAATGCTATATATATGTAAACATCTTTCAACATAGTTAATAAAATTAATATGACTAATTTTAAGTATTTTCATCCTTAGGACATGAAAGATAAAAAATATATAAATTCATAAATATACTTAATAACTTTTGCTTTTAAAGTATTGCCACATGAAATTTACTTTATTGTAAGTTAGTTTAGAATTTTGATATTTAAAATTTTGCAAATAATATTTGCATAAATTACACAATATATTTATCTTATTTTGTTTTATAAGTTTAAGAATTTACTAACAATAGTAAAATAAATATTACATAATGAATTGACATCAAATGTACCCATTGAACATAATATAATTCAGTGTAGGGAATCCTGTATGTAACGAGTACAGGTGTTAACACGGAATTGTACAAAGGCGAAAACAAATATGTGAGTTGATAACATGTGCTTAATTGTATTAGTGTTTAACATTGGATTTATAAAATTCTCTAAAATATGTATAAAATGCTATAAATTTCTTTGCACATGAGGTTACTTCACAACTAAGTTATAATAAAAATTTAAAGGATAGTGATGCTGGGAGGGATCGGGGGCAGGGGGAGAAGGGGACGACAGAGGATGAGATGGCTGGATGGCATCACCAACTCGATGGACATGAGTTTGAGTGAACTCTGGGAGTTGGTGATGGACAGGGAGGCCGGGCATGCTGCGACTCATGGGGTCGCAAAGAGTCGGAAACGACTGAGCAACTGAACTGAACTGAATATTGTTTTGGGTTTCCCAGGTGGAATAGTGGTAAAGAATCCACCTGCCAATGCAAGAGATGCAAGAGACATGAGTTTGATCCCTGAGTCAGGAAGATCCTCTGGAATAGAAAATGGCAACCCACTCCAGTATTCTTGCCTGGAAAATTTGATGAACAGAGGAGCCTGGTGGGCTACAGTCCATGGGGCCGAAAAGAATCAGACAAAATTGAGCAACTGAGCACACACACACACAGTAACATTGTTTAACAACTTTTTATAAATAGAGTATACTTGCTCTAAGGCAGTGGCTTCCAAACTTTGGAATGGATGACAGTAATCTGTGAAGCTGGGTAGAATCTAAATAACCAAGTCAGAATCTTCAGGGGATACAACTCATGCATGAGGATTTTTAATAATTGCTCCAGATGATTTTCTTAGTCATCAAAGAGTATGATCAATTTCCAAAGATAGATCCAATTTTTGGTGTCTTATGAGAGCTGCTCTTTGAACCAATTTGGCAGAGCAATATTATAGAATAATAAATATTTTATATTAACTAGTAGCATAAGACAATAAAATAATTCAAAAATGATTTCCACCCAGGAAGAATGAGTTAGAAAACTGTAAACAGAGTGAAGTAAGCCAGAAAGAAAAGCACCAATACAGTATACTAATGCATATATATGGAATTTAGAAAGATGGTAATGATAACCCTGTATACGAGACAGCAAAAGAGACACAGATGTATAGAACAGTCTTTTGGACTCTGTGGAAGAGGGTGAGGGTGGGATGATTTGGGAGAATGGCATTGAAACATGTATATTATCATATGTGAAACGAATCGCCGTCCAGGTTCAATGCATGATACAGGATGCTCGGGGCTCGTGCACGGGGATGAACCAGAGGGATGGGATGTGGAGGGAGGTGGGAGGGGGGTTCAAGATGGGGAACACATGAACACCCGGGGCAGATTCATGTCAATGTATGGCAAAACCAATACAATTAAAAAAATAAGAAAAGAAAACTGTAAATACAACTGACTGTAGGAATAAGAGAGAGAAAGAAAAAAAAATTCATTACTCATGCATCAAATAAATGTTTATTGGATTACCTCTAAAATGTTCTTAGTTCTAAATTTCTATTATTCTCATTATTTATATGAACACAGAGAATGAGATGGCTGGATGGCATCACCGACTCAATGGACGAGTTTGAGTGAACTCCGGGAGTTGGTGATGGACAGGGAGGCCTGGTGTGCTGTGATTCATGGGGTCGCAGAGAGTCGGACACGACTGAGTGACTGAACTGAACTGAACTAGGTGAATAAAGAAAAGAAAGCTACCCTTCACTAACTTATCTCACAAGATTTTGAGTGAGTCAAATGTAAATTTGGGGTATTTAGTCTATCAGAGTAGCAATACCCTGATAGTTTAGTGTGAATCTCTGTTCAAAAAACTATGATATGTGAATCTTTGAGCAAGATATTATATCTGAGATTTGTTTTGCTTTCCTCTTCTCTATTAGAGGGTAAAACCATATAACCTATATCAATATATAAATTAATACATAAAACACCAAAGGGGAACTGGCTATATTAGACTTTCAATAAGTAGTGGGATTTTATTATTGTTATTTGGGCTACGAAGGAAAGAATATAGTTATTTTTTAAATGTGCTGGTTACTAATCTATTCTTGGAAGTTATTTTGACACTGATATAGACTGAAAACCTAATAACATCAAAATATCAATCAAAATGTTGAGATAACTCATTACTAAAGAAAAAGTAACTATACAGTGAGAGATTAGCTCAACAGTTCTGAATTGAAAAAGCTCAACTGACTTGGAAGTAGAAATTATCAGAAGTATTAAATCCACAAATAGCATTTGTAGGGCTCACCCTAAGTATAAATATGCCAACTATTTTCAAGCGTCTTAAGAACTCATATGTATAGTCCGTTGATCCACCAGGTACGATAAATGTTTACTTCTCTTCACACATATACATCCCTGCTGGCATTAATGTAACAGATTTCAGTTTGCCAGCTTCCCTGAGGAATAATATTCAAGAGATAATTTTTTAAAAAAATAGCTGTTGTTAGTAGAACTTGCCATCTCCTACTTGAATTCAAGGGAATTGTTCTTCATTTATATATACAACATGTATTTATTGCATGTCTACTATGTATAAGACACTGTTTCATGGATAAATATAATGATTAGATTAATAGTATTTATTCAGTCTTTAACCACATGAGATACAGTTCTATAATGCTTTTCACAATCAGTTTTTGGAATAAAAATGGTTAAACATTTTAATCAAAGAGAAGAAATAAAGAGAGTTGTCAATATTGAAAGTAGAATCGCAATTTTTAAATTCCGGCTTTCTATCATCTTCTGCACAGGTGCGTAGAGATCTCTCTTGGCTTCTAAGATTTCATTACTCTGCCAAGTGCTGCTGTTTCTCTTTTATCCATATTTCCATTCTAGATCCTATGCCTTCCCTACTATTTGACATTTAGATACAAGCTCCTGTGTGAATTCTATTATTCAGAACACCTTGAAAGAATAAGAGAGCTGACAAAATGGAAGAAGTAGTCAAGACATCTGAAGAGTGGATGTTTACTCGGGAACTTAATATGAATTATTTGATGGCATCCCTGTAATTTAATATACGTAGATGAGGTTTTTATTGAAAGGAAAAAGGGTTTAAGCAATAGGAATGCCTTTTAATTACAATACTGGCCATGTATTTTCTGCTTTGCATCTCTACTGATCTTCCTACCTCCACCAGCATTCCTATGCAACATATCACAGTCTAAAACTGCCAATTTCAGATTACCCTAATCAATCCATCATACACAAGTCAATACTATTTTGTTGTAAAACAAAAGAGTTTCCTATTTAGGAAAAAAGTAAGCTCTTCAAAATAACTGGGATAGTTTATATGTGGTACGACAGCACAGTAATGCTCAAAATTCTCCAAGACAGGCTTCAACAGTACATGAACTGAAAACTTCCAGATGTTCAAGCTGGATTTAGAAAAGGTAGAGGAACCAGGGATCAAATTGCCAATATCTGTTGGATCATCGAAAAAGCAAGAGGGTTCCAGAAAAGCATCTACTTCAACTTTATCTACTACACCAAAATCTTTGACTGTGTGGATCACAACAAACTGTGGAAAATTCTTAAGGAGAAGGGAATACCAGGCCACTTTACCTGCCTCCTGAGAAATCTGTATGCATGTCAGGAAGCAACAGTTAGTACTGGACATGGAAAAAACAGACATGTTCCAAATAGGAAAAGGAGTATGTCAAGGCTGTATATTGTTACCCTGCTTATTTAACTTATATGGAGAGTACATCATGAGAAACACTGGACTGGATGAAGCACAAGCTGGAATCAAGATTACCGGGAGAAATATCAATAACCTCAGATATGCAGATGACCCCACTCTTAGGGCAGAAAGTGAAGAGGAACTAAAAAGCCTCTTGATGAAAGTGAAAGAAGAGAGTGAAAAAGCTGGCTTAAAACCTAGCATTCAGAAAACTAAGATCATGGCATCTGGTCTCATTACTTCATGGCAAATAGATGGGGAAACAATAGAAACAGTGAGAGACTTTATTTTGGGGACCTCCAAAACCACTGCAGATGGTGACTACAGACATGAAATTAAAAGATGCTTGCTCCTTGGAAGAAAAACTATGACCAATCTAGACAGCATACTAAAAAGGAGAGACATTACTTTGCCAACAAAGGTCCATCTAGTCAAAGCTATGGTTTTCCCAGTAGTCATGCATAGATGTGAGAGTTGGACCATAAAGAAAGCTGAGCACCAAAGAATTGATGCTTTTGAACTGTGGTGTTGGAAAAGACTCCTGAGAGTCCCTTGGACTACAAGGAGATCCACCCAGTCCATCCTAAAGGAAATCAGTCCTGAATATCCATTGGAAGGACTGATGGTGAAGCTGAAGCTCCAATACTTTGGCCACCTGATTCGAAGAACTGACTCCTTAGAAAAGACCCTGTGCTGGGAAAGATTGAAAGCAGGAGGAGAAGGGGATGACAGAGGATGAGATCATTAGATGGCATCACCAAACTTGATGGACATAAGTTTGAGTAAGCTCTGGGAGTTGGTGATGGACAGAGAATCCTGGCATGCCGTAGTCCATGGGGTTGCAAAGAGTTGGACATGACTGAGTAACTGAACTGAACTGATATGTGGTCCTGGCTTCCTATGTGGTCCTGGCTTCCCATGTGGCTCAGTGGTAAAGAACCACCTGCCAAGCACGAGATGTGAGTTCAATCCCTGGGTCAGAAGTATCCCTGGCAACCCACTCCAGTATTCCTACCTGGGAAGTCCCATGGACAGAGGAGCCTGGTGGGCTACAGTCCATGGGGTCGCAAAGAGTCAGACAGGACTTATTGACTAAACAACAACATATGTGATCCTGGCCTATGGTGCTCTGTTCAGAAGAGAAATAAAAGGGCCCAGCACTAAATAAAATAAAAGGGCAAAATCTACTTTGTTTAAAATATAGTTAACACAAATAATTTCCAAACAACAATTTTCAGAAATGTAGTTTATTAACAAATTTGGCACCTGGTTAAGTTATTTTATGGGAGGGTAGAATTGCAACACTTTAAAACAGTCTTTTAATTAAAATATCCCCTTTTCCCTAATGTAATTAGTTGATGTAATGATAATAAAATAGAAACAATTTGCACAGATGGGTTCCTGAAAATCTTCTAACAAAGAAGAGCACCACATTGCAATTATCCCTTTATTTTGGTAGATGAGTAACATTCTATCCCCACTAATTCCTTCACTGAGAGTACATTTTTTAAAGCTTTTTCTGCTTTCAGTTATTTTACAGTACTTAAAATCAAGGTTTATCTTAAGCTTACAGGGGACAGAGGTTTGAGATGCTCTTTTCAGAAGTTGCCATCAATTTAGTCCTTAAGGAGAATCCAGAAGGAGCATTTATGCACACTCCAGCTGGCACTTGCTTCTAATGAGATCAATCACATCCCTTCCCTGGGTCCAGCCTCCCTCAGCCCCAGGAAAGGAGTCCCAAGTTTCCTCCTGGGCTGACGTATCCATTTCAGTAGCCACACAGACTAGAGCTTTGCCACCTGGCTTATTCATCAGGCCTATTTATCATCTCAATGAATGTGGTCTGTGTTTAGGCCAGACTCCCCTCACCCAAAATGCACTGTATAAAAATGATTCATCCATGTTCGATCACCACCAATGTGTTTTTCAGTGGGGAAAAGACAATTTATGGAAAGGCCACGTATAACATTTCAGGGAGTTATTGCTATTGAATGTTTTGTTGGTGCTACAGAGTGTTTTAAAGAAAACTAAACAGAATATGTAAACCAGTTGTGGACCTTGTAACATATGTTAATGTTGTAAGTATAAAAGAAGGAAGCCAATTATTGTAAGACAATCATAAATGGCTTTGACAGGAGAGGTAGATTGACACAGATAAAAAACACTGTCTCCAAATTTTTGTCAGCCCTCCCCTCTTTGGGGGTGAGGTGAATTTGTTCAGCTCAGAGAAACTAGAAAATAAAGAAAAGGGGGGTCTAGGAAAAAATTGGGGAGAAGAAAAGATGAGAGGAAACGTCAAGTGTGGTTTTCATCTTCTTAAGAAAGGGAGAGAGCGCTATAGAAGCAAAATTAGAGGTCTGGTTTCCTGGAGGAAAAACCCTTAAATCCTAACACTAACTTTACAGGGGCTTCCCTGGTACCTCAGATAGTAAAGAATCTGCCTTCAATACAGGAGATCTGGATTCATTTCCTGGGTTGGGAAGAAGAACAAGTTCAGTCCCTAGGTTGGGAACATACCATGGAAAAGGGAATGGCTACCCACTCCAGTACTCTTGCCTGGAGAATTCCATGGACGCAGGAGCCTGGTGGGGTCCATGGGGTCACAAAGAGTCGCACATGACTGAGGGACTAAAACTTTCACTTTACTTTCACTTTCAAACATACAGACAGCTATTTACTTCTCTTTTTTTGAAATTTGCTATATTTTTAAAGAATGACAGAGCTGATATACAAGCATCTTGCACAGCTCAATACCAGAAAAACAAACAACCTGATCAAAAAGTAGCAGAAGACCTAAACAGACATTTCTCCAAAGGAGACATACAGATGGCTAAAGAAACATGAAACTATGTTCAACATCATTCATTATTAGAAAAATGCAAATCAAAGTGATGATGAGGTATCACCTCACACCAGTCAGAATGGCCAGCATCAAAAAATCTATGAAGAATAAATGCTGAAGAGGGTATGGAGAAAATGGAATCCTCTTGCACTGTTGGTAAGAATGTAAATTGATACAGCCATTATGAACACTATGGAGATTCCTTTAAAAACTAGGCATAAAACTACCATTTGAGCCAGCAGTCCAACTAGTGGGCATATACCCTGAGGAAACCATAATAGAAAAAGACTCATGTACCCCAATGTTCATTGCAGCACTATTTACAACAGCGAGGACATGCAAGCAACCTAGATGTCCATCAATAATGACTAGATAAAGATGGTAGACATAACAATGTTCAGTTCAGTTCAGTTCAGTTCAGTTCAGTCGCTCAGTCGTGTCCGACTCTTTGCGACCCCATGAATCATAGCACGCCAGGCCTCCCTGTCCATCACCAACTCCCGGAGTTCACTCAAACTCATGTCCATCGAGCTGGTGATGCCATCCAGCCATCTTATTCTCTGTCGTCCCCATCTCCTCCCGCCCCAATCCTAATCATAAGGGATTTGATTTAAGTCATATCTGAATGGTCCAGTGGTTTTCCCTACTTTCTTCAATTTAAGTCTGAATTTCGCAATAAGGAGTTCATGATCTGAGCCACAGTCAGCTCCTGGTCTTGTTTTTGCTAACTGTATACAGCTTCTCCATCTTTGGCTGCAAAGAATACAATCAGTCTATTTCAGTGTTGGCCATCTGGTGATGTCCATGTGTAGAGTCTTCTCTTGCTTTGTTGGAAGAGGGTGTTTGCTATGACCAATGCGTTCTCTTGGCAAAACTCTATTAGCCTTTGCCCTGCTTCATTCCGTGCTCCAAGGCCAAATTTGCCAGTTACTCCAGGTGTTTCGTGACTTCCTACTTTTGCATTCCAATCCCCTATAATGAAAAGGACATCTTTTTTGGGTGTTAGTTCTAAAAGGTCTTGTAGGTCTTCATTGAACCGTTCAACTTCGGTTTCTTCAGTGTTACTGGTTGGGGCATAGGCTTGGATTACTGTAATATTGAATGGTTTGTCTTGGAAACGAACAGAAATCTTTCTGTCATTTTTAAGGTTGCATCCAAGTAATGCATTTCGGACTCTTTTATTGACCATGATGACTACTCCATTTCTTCTAAGGGATTCCTGCCCACAGTAGTAGATATAATGGTAATCTGAGTTAAATTCACCCATTCCAGTCCACTTTAGTTCACTGATTCCTAGAATGTCTACGTTCACTCTTGCACGCTAGTAAAGTCATGCTCAAAATTCTCTAAGCCAGGCTTCAGCAATATATGAACCGTGAACTTCCAGATGTTCAAGCAGGTTTTAGAAAAGGCAGAGACACCAGAGATCAAATGGCCAACATCCTCTGGATCATAGAGAAAGCAAGAGAGTTCCAGAAAAACATCTATTTCTGCTTCATTGACTATCAAAGCGTTTGACTATGTGGATCAGAATAAACTGTGGAAAATTCTCAAAGAGATGGGAATACCAGACCACCTGACCTGCCTCTTGAGAAACCTGTATGCAGGTCAGGAAGCAACAGTTAGAACTGGACATGGAACAACAGACTGGTTCCAAATAGGAAAAGGTGTACGTCAAGGTTGTATATTGTCACCCTGCTTATTTAACTTATATGCAGAGTACATCATGAGGAACGCTGGGCTGGAAGAAGCACAAGCCGGAATCAAGATTGCTGGGAGAAATATCAATAACCTCAGATATGCAGATGACACCACCCTTATAACAGAAAGTGAAGAGGAACTAAAAAGCCTCTTGATAAAAGTGAAAGAGGAGAGTGAAAAGGTTGGATTGAAGCTCAGATCATGGCATCTGGTCCCATCACTTCATGGGAAATAGATGAGGAAACAGTGGAAACAGTGTCAGACTTTATTTTTGGGGGCTCCAAAATCAGTGGAGATGCTGATTGCAGCCATGAAATTAAAAGACGCTTACTCCTTGGAAGGAAAGTTATGAGCAACCTTGATAGTATATTAAAAAGCAGAGACATTACTTTGCCAACAAAGGTCCGTCTAGTCAAGGCTATGGTTTTTCCCGTGGTCATGTATGGATGTGAGAGTTGGACTGTGAAGAAAGTTGAGGGCGGAAGAATTGATGCTTTTGAACTGTGGTGTTGGAGAAGACTCTTGAGAGTCCCTTGGACTGCAAGGAAATCCAACCAGTCCATTCTAAAGGAGATCAATCCTGGGTGTTCATTGGAAGGACTGATGCTAAAGCTGAAACTCCAATACTTTGGCCACCTCATGCGATGAGTTGACTCAGTGGAAAAGAGTCTGATGCTGGGAAGGATTGGGGGCGGGAGGAGAAGGGGACGACAGAGAATGAGATGGCTGGATGGCATCACCGACTTGATGGACATGAGTTTGGGTGAACTTCAGGAGTTGGTGATGGACAGGAAGCCTGGCATGCTGTGATTCATGGGGTCGCAGAGTCAGACACAACTGAGCAACTGAACTGAACTGAACTGAGGAAACTAATTAATTCTCCATCTATATGCTGATGACTTCCAAATTTATATCTCTCATCAGACCATTTCCTTGAATTCTAGACTCCTAAATTCACTTTCCTATTTGACAACTACATAATAAAAAAATTAAAGTTACCCACAGAGAGTTCTGGCCTTTGCAATTAGCTCCTGGGTGGTAATCTCTAAGCCCCAAGAAGAGTATCTTTGTTTATACAGAGGACTTGGGCCACACAGGTTATATAACAATGTAATTAATTTATCTTAACGCCTTTGGGTCATGCTGCTGCTGGTGCTACTAAGTCGCTTCAGTCATATCCAACTCTGTGGGACCCCATAGATGGCAGCCCACCAGGCTTCCCCGTCCCTGGGATTCTCCAGGCAAGAACACTGGAGTGGGTTGCCATTTCCTTCTCCAATGCATGAAAGTGAAAAGTGAAAGTGAAGTCGCTCAGTCGTGTCTGACTCTTAGCAACCCTGTGGACTGCAGCCTACCAGGCTCCCCCATCCATGGGATTTTCCAGGCAAGAGTACTGGAGTGGAGTGTCTTGCCTTCTCCAGGTATTAGCAAACCCCTAGAAAGGATGGAGACCTACAGGTCAGTCAAGCAGGTGGTCAGCCATGTATATATGTCCAAACCAATAAAAACTCTGGACATCAAGTGTGAATTTTCTCGGTTGGCATTACTCCATGCCTATCATCACTCATTGTTTCCTGGAAAAGTTAGGACTCCCTCTAAAACTGTTGTTGGGAGAAGACAACTGGAACCTGAAGGTAGACCTTTCCTGGACTCTGCCCCATTTGCCTCTTCTCTTAGCTGACCTTATTCTGTATCCTTGTCATAAACTGTAATGGTGAGTATAACAGCTTTCCATCATTCTGTGAGTTCTAGTGAATTATCCAACCCTAACAGCCTATCTTAGAAAATGGACTGAACTGAAGTGTTACATGTAGTGTACCACTGCTCCCTGGAAGGTAGGGGCTGCAACCTATTACTCTTTTAGTTGATGCCAGAATATGTTTTTTCTATTTCTTCTTTTGTTGCTATGAGAAAAAGCAATTATGTCATTATTAAAAAGCAAACAGTGCTTTTGACCACATCAAAGCTAAAACCCTTCAGTCTCTAAAGCCTTTGGGTATAAGTTCAATATGTGCAAAGGTCAATTTTCTATTCAGAATGTTCCAGTTTGTGAAAGCCAATAGAATTAATGCATTTTCATTCTTTCTTACTGCTATTAAAATTTGGTTGCACAAATTCATGAGAAAATAAGCACCTTAGAGGCTGATTTACAACAAAGGTAACTTAAGTGCTGTGCTCACTAGGGGGTACCAGAGTCATGATAAGTGGCTTTGTCCTAGGCTCACCGAGCCCTAAATCTATCCTATCATTTAATTTTTCTTTGTCCTCTTCATATACCTGCTGAATGTGGGTCTCTGCCTGGTGTAACGAGATAGGGCAGGTAAAAAGCTGGACAGGTTAATGAGAAGGCAGTTGTATTTGTCAGGAGTCTTTTGGTAATATATGCAGATCTAATTCACACTACACTGAGCAAAAATGAGACTTAACTGCCTCTATAACTGAAAATAAACTCTGGGCCTGGTTGGAGACAGGAATTCTTTCTTCATTGCTCAGTTTTCTTTTCCTCTATGTTACTTTTGTTACCCCTTGATGTTTTCCCACTTGATGACACAAATGACCAACAGAACCTCACACTCAAGAAAGAGATCTGCCTCAAAAGTTCTATCCAAATCCTATGAAGGACTCTGTCTGGCCTGGGTTGGGGTTATTTGGTGGGAGTAGGAGGGACAAAGGAAGGACACACTATTGGGTTATGGGGAAAGAAAGCCAACCTCGTCTGAACCAGAGACTAGGAAGATGTCCTCAAAGGGATTCTGACTGAACAACACAAATGAAGGCAACCCAGAAATGTCACAGCAGTGTTTTAGAAATTCTTTAACAAGGATGACTGCACTTTGGTTTGTGACCAGTTTGGTGTTATTTTGATTCAGTGGTTGTTTACAATTAAAAGTCACTTCATAATTTTTAAATCAAACTGGGGCCCTTTTAATCTAACGGGGGTAGTGGCAAGTGCACAGTAATTAGTTCAGGATAATAAGCATTACCCAGGATGTCCTGGGCAAACCAGGAGTTCTGAGCAGTCCTCTTACTTCACAGCATCATTCATCCTTCATCATAGATATTTGACTGCCTGCTGTCCTGACAATGTTACTGACCCACCCCTAGAGAGACTGGCTCACCTTATTGTTCATTTCTGATGGCCACATTGCAGGTTCCTTTGTCTCAAGATGATCCTGCTTAGATGTGCACCATCCTTCTGTCTCTCTACCTCTTCTCTCAGCTTGTGATATCTCAACTTCGGCACTCCAGACAGTGGCTGATTAGGTAGCCTGCTGTTTTATCTAATTCCTACCTGTGTCCAGGTCAGTGAGGTTATAAAGCAGCAAATGGTCCTTCACAGCTTTTCTTTTGGCTCTGTCCCAGGATGCTGCTGTTACTGATTTTATTCTGCCACTTATCCATCAAATATGATTTAAAGTTAACATGATGAAACAGCTTAAGAAACTTTATAAGGTGGGCCCATGACTAACTATAATTACCTGAACTGCTGTGTGCTACTGGGAATGCCAAGCAGAATGTGACTCCGGAGAAGCTCAGGTTTTATCTTTTTGCCCCAGAAAAGAATACCATTAACCACCAATGTCTTCAGCAACTGTGTTCACTGAACATATATTTTATCTTATGAAAGACTGAAACACGAGAATATATCAGAAACATGACAGCACTTATTTTGTGCTTTGAATTGGCAGAAGTGAAATACCAAACCATATACAGTAGATATTTGCCATCTCAGAGATTATATGATAGTATCTATCATCTATAGGATGATAGACATGAAAATCATTTTTCTACAATGAATTTTGTATAATAACATGACTCTAAAGTGTAATGGAATTGCTGGGGATAGAATGTCTAAGAAGGGGTAACCATTTGTCAGGTGGAAAATGATGGGTTACTTGTAGAAAGAGTAAACTGCAGGTAGAAAACTTATGAGAATATGTAAAGTGTTATGAGAGTATGGGCAGTTCAAAAATCATGAGTTATTTGGTGGCTGCTACTAGAAAACTATGAGCTGTAACACAGTGGGAGGTAAAGTTGGACCAGTAATAGACAAAAACCAGTTATGAAGGGTACCTTTTAAGAATGTACTTTCTAAGCAAAGAAACTTCACAGTTTCTATTAGTAAAACAACAGTTCAGGCTGGCTTAAGCAGAAATGGAGATTTTTTTAGAAAAATCTAGGTAGTTTCATGAAAAAGAAATCAGTCATTCCTCAGAATCAGAAACAAGTAGGAGCAGGGTTATCAAGATATCATCTCTCACTTCTGTTCTTCTTTATGTGGGTCTGCTTCATTCTGTTCTTTCCAATGAGACCAGCTTTCTCTTCTTCACAGTTCACACAGGAGACGTGGCCACACTTCAGATTTACTCCTGAGTTTACTTGTTATACATACAGCAGCTGGCAGAGACCAGCTAATCTCTTTTGGTTCCAATTCAAAATTCCTGGAGAGAGGATCTAATTGGCCCAGCTGTGTTAGCCCTTGGTCTAATCAACTGTAGCCAGGGGCACTGACTTACCATAAAGATTGAATATTAGCCTTGACTCCACCTCTGAGGATGAGGAAGTTGGGGGAACCACTATGGAATCACTGAGTAAAGTAAGGCAAATTACATAAATAAAATTTGATGTTAAAACATCACTTTGTCTACGCAAGGAAGCAATTGTGTATGACATACTAGGGGACACTGAAATAGTGAAAGATATTAGCGGAAAGGAAGTTGTTTTGTGTTTTGGCCTCTATTAGCATAAATGAGAGAATAGCAGGAGACATTTTCTCTACACTCTCCCCTTTTCCTTAATTTTGGTAACATCCTACCATGTATCTATAAGCATTCTCTATTATCCACTTCTCTGGAGATACAATTTCTTATGAAGAAGAATTGCCACTGAATTTAACCACATCTTTAACTGAGGCAATATATATTGAAGTTTTGAAATTGACTTTAGCTCAAAAGACCTTTAGGTTGCTCAGAAACAAATGCCACATTGCTAGCATAATGCACTAACATTAATCAAGATCATGAGAGTGAAATATAATCCAATCTATTAATTTATAATGAGAAATGTATTTGTCACAGACATGGCAAAACTTGAATTGCATAACCCAAGCATTCTCAAATTACATGAAAAACCGTACAGCAATCTGAAGTTTACTTAATATCACTTTGGGATCAGAACAAAGGTAATTGACCCAAGGAATGTATTATCATAGATAGCACAATTGCAGGCTTGTGTTTTACCATAAGAACTCTGAAGAGGTACTGTTGTCAGTCCCAATTTGCAGATGAGATGAAGACACTGATATGTGGGTTATTATGTTCAAATACCATGTCTAGTAAGTCACAAAACCAAATTCCAACCCTGGAATCTTTCTCCAAAGTCAGTACTCAAACTTTGCATCCAGAGTACAAGATGTCTCATTTTCTTGGTAGTAAATCAACTAAAAATCTATTTTCCATTAACATTTTTAGGTGTGTCACTGCATTTTCCTGTTTTTGTCTAAAGAATGCAAATATCTATCTATCTTATCTTCTCCCTGATGGCCATAATCTTTCTTCAGATGTATCAGTTACCTTCAGACAGGATATAATCAAATCTTGCTACCTAGGAGGCACTCTGACTTCTAAAGTGGCTTTGCAAATTTTCATTCTCATTGATTATGTTTTGATTTCATAGTTTTAATTCTCAAAGCGTGACTTAATTTCCAGGTGTTTCCAAAGTACTCTACTCCCAATTTCAATGTGATAATGGTACCAAAGAGTCCATCAAATTGTTATGCAGGTTGAATTTTATTTGCCTATAATGAGTTTGATGAGTAAAACTATTCTATTTGCAATTTATTTATTATACAAACATAAAATCTGCCTTTTTACTTAAGCATAAATCTATTTTAAAATTTCTATACCAAAATATTTTTAGAATTTAAACTTTATATTTTCTTTCAGTTATATTCTTACATGTATATTTTTGCCTCTGATTATCATTTGTCACTTCTATTATTTTTCAAATACTTCCCACTTTCCCATAAATCATCCAAGAACTTTTCAGTCTTAATAAGATGAAGGAGAACTTCATCTTAATAAGATGGAAGAGTCTTCTATTTCTTTCTCAAATCATAAGCATATGCATGGCACAGTCTCTCTCATAACTGTTAGTAAGCAGTAGTCCTAGATTGTCATTCCATGTGGAACTCCTAAATACAGAGTCTAGTTAGTACCCCCACACACACCAAACACACACACACTTGTATATTTATATATTGTTCTTTGTCCCTGTTCCTTATCAGTACAATGCTATCTTGATATCACTACTGGTTGCTCCTTTATTTGTGTCTCTATGGCTCACTGAGATTCATCCTAAACAAAAAAAATAAAAAATAAACTATACATTATTTATTTTCATGCTTTCACAACTCAGAGGAACTTTGATCACGACATTTGATAATGTTTATAATCACTTACTATACATAAAATTAGTGTTTTACTAATTCTTCACAAAAATTTCAAGAGATACTTTTATCTTCTTACACAGGAAAAAGAGGCACAGGGATTTGAGCCAGTTGAAAATGGCTTAACTCTAATAAATGACAGAGCTGGAATCTGTATTCAGTACAGCTATATTTTTCTTATGAGCAACTGTTCTTAAGAATAGTTGGTAAAATGAGGTCAATTAGGTTGGGTTGTTCTGTTTCTTTTTGCCAAACCTGTCAAAATATATAGATAATGATTTGCCTTAAGAAGAATATTTGGCCATTTACATGAAAGATGGAATAAGTTTCTACCAAAAATTCCTACTCTACCAGAAATTCATGTATCAGACTTCCAGGGAAGAACACAGACTCTGCAGTTTATGTACTCAAATCTAAAATGCTCTTAGCGTATGAAATATGAAAATGTGTTTGGACCTTTGGGGACAATTGAAGGAAACCTATGAACTTGAGAAGTAACAGAAGAAATGGACATTAAGTAAGCACTTTGAAGTCAGAGGCAACCTGAAAACTGTTAACATTTTATTAGAAGTAGGAGTGAGAATCACTGATTTATCATACAATGTTCCTTAGCCACAGTTTTCATACTAATCAAAGGTCAAAGTTAGTGACATGCCTGCATGCTAAGTCACTTCAGTCATGTCCAACTTTTTGCAACCCTATGAACTGTAACCCGCCAGGCTCTCCTGTCCATGGGAAATCTCCAGGCAAGAATACTGGAGTGGGTTGCCATGCCCTCCTCCAGGGGATCTTCCTGACCCAGGAACTGAATGTACATCACTTATACCCCATGCAGTGGAAGGTGGGTTCATTACCACTAGGGTCACCTAATATTAAATAATCAGAGCTGAGGCAAGCAATGATGACAGGAGTCTGGCAGAAGGAATTAGCTAAGTAACCTGGATGTGGTATCCTTCCACAGGTAGGCTCTGCTTTCACTCTATAAATCTGTTACAATTTTGAGGCAACTCTCAGCACATTTTCGTAGTTTCAAAAGAAAACCTGCGACTGCAGATTCTGCTGAAAAGTTATCAGGAAAGACAGTAGAGAGGTTTACATCACAAGACATGTCACAATCCCCAAATCCACGTCTCTCTTCTTGGTTATTTAACACAGAGTCTCTTCCTAAGCACTTTTGGCTCTTCCATTCATTCACTGTCTATTTCTCTCCCTCATCCCCAGGGCAGATATAAACTCTATCCTAAGGCTCTCAATCATAAGAACCAGCTGATGTAGTAGAGCTTCATGAAGAGCACCTTTTCCTTCCACTCACTCACTGTATGGAACTTGGAGGAAGACTACTGTCAAGCAGGGAGTCGCCCCCATTCTGCTGTATTGTAACTAACCAAAAATCTATTTCATGCCAGCCATTTAAAGAATTGGCTTTCTCAGACTTCAATTCATGATTCCTGGGAGAGCCGTGGGGAAATAAAAAAAAAAACACCTAGATCAAGCCCTGAGCATTTGGAGTGAGAGCACTGACTCCAACACACTATACTACCAGAGAACTAACCCTAGGGGTATCAGATAGTGAGAACTCACAGAAAGGAAACCACTGGAATACAAGAGCCGGCATCACCCAACCACCAATAGCACCCTGCACAGGACGCCTCATCTAAACAACAAACAAAACAAAAATAAAACCCCAATCATCAGCAGACAGGATTACCACTTCACTCAGTCTTGCCCATCAGAGGAAAAATAAACAAACAAACACTCAGCACAAATCTCACCCTATAAGAATCTTACACAAACCACTGGACCAACCTAAGGAGGACAGAAACAAAAAGGAAGTAAGAATTCAACCTTGAAGCCTGGGGAAAGGAGACTTCAAACACAAAAAGTTAAAAAAAATTAATGAAAAAGCAGAGAAATACTACACAAATGAAGGAACAAACTAGAAACACAGAAGTCCAAATAAATGAAGAGGAAATAGGGAAACTACCTAAAAAAGAATTCAGAATAATGATAGCAAATATGATCAAAAACCTTGAAAGCAAAATGGAGAACATGCAAGAATCAATTAACAAAGGCCTAGAAGAATTAAAGAATAAAAATGCAGAGACAAACACAATTACTGAAATTAAAAATACTCTAGAAGGAATCAATAGCAGAATATCTGAAGTACAAAAAGAAATCAGTGAGTTGGAAGATAAAATGGTGGAAATAACCTTTGAAGAGCAGAATAAAGTAAAAAGAATGAAAAGAACTGAGGATAGGCTCAGAGACCTCTGGGACAATATCAAATGCAACAACATTTGAATTATAGGGGTTCCAGAAGAAGAAGAGAAAAAGTAAGGTATGAGAAAATTTTTGAAGAGATTATAGTTGAAAATTTCCCAAACGTGGAAAAGGAAATAGTCAATCAAGTCCAAGATGCACAAACAGTCCCATACAGGATAAACCCAAGGAGAAACACACCAAGACACATACTAATCAAACTAACAAAGACTAAACACAAAGAAAATATTAAAAGCATCAAGAGAGAAGCAATGAGTAACATACAACAGAAACCCTATACACTTAACAGCTGATCTTTCAGTAGCAACTTTGCAGGCCAGATGGAAATGGCAGGATATATTTAAAGTACTGAAAGGGAAAAATCTACAACCAAGATTACTGTACCCAGCAATGATCTCATTAAAAATTGATGGAGAAATAAAAAGCTTTTCAGACAAGCAAAAGTTAAGAGAATTCAGTACCACCAAACCATCCTTACAACAAACGTTAAAGGAATTATATAGTCAAGAAATACAACAGAAGAAAACAGGTTGACAAAATTGACCCCAAACAATTAAGAAAATGGCAATAAAAACATATATATCAATAATTACTTAAAACATATTAAATGCTCCAACCAAAGGACAGAGACTGGTTGAATGGATAAAAAACAACCCACTTCAGACCTAAAGACACATATAGACTGAAAGTGAGAAGATGGAAAAATATATTCCACGCAAATAGGAAGCAAAAGAAAGCGGGAGTTCAGTTCAGTTCAGTCGCTTAGTCGTGTCCGACTCTTTGCGACCCCATGAACCACAGCACGCCAGGCCTCCCTGTCCATCACCAACTCCCGGAGTTCACTCAAACTCATGTCCATCGAGTCAGTGATGCCATCCAGCCATCTCATTCTCTGTCGTCCCCATCTCCTCCTACCCCCAATCCCTCCTAGCATCAGATTCTTTTCCAGTGAGTCAACTCATTGCATGAGGTGACCAAAGTATTGGAGTTTGAGCTTTAGCATAAGTCCTTCCAATGAACACCCAGGATTGATCTCCCTTAGAATGGACTGGTTGGATCTCCTTGCAGTCCAAGGGACTCTCAAGAGTCTTCTCCAACACCACAGTTCAAAAGCATCAATTCTTCGGTGATCAGCTTTCTTCACAGTCCAACTCTCACATCTATACATGACCACAGGAAAAACCATAGCCTTGACTAGATGGACCTTGGTTGGCAATGTAATGTCTCTGCTTTTCAATATGCTATCTAGGCTGGTCATAACTTTCCTTCCAAGGAGTAAGCGTCTTTTAATTTCATGGCTGCAATCAGCATCCACAGTGATTTTGGAGCCCAAAAAAATAAAGTCTGACACTGTTTCCCCATCTATTTCCCATGAAGTGATGGGACCAGATGCCATGATCTTCGTTTTCTGAATGCCCTCAAATCAGACAAAATAGACCTTGAAATAAAGAAGTTTACAAGAGATTAGGAAGGACACTACTTAATGATCAAGGGATCAATCCAGGAAGAAGACATAACAATTGTAAATATCTATGCATCCAACATAGGAGCACCTCAATACATAAGACAAACACTAACAGACATAAATGGGGAAACTGACAGTAACACAATAATTGTATGAGACTTTAACACCTCACTCATGCCAATGGAAAAATCATCAAAAGAGAAAATTAATAAGGAAACACAAGTCTTAAATGACACATTAGGTGAGATGGATCTCATTGATATCTTTAGGACATTCTACCCAAATGCAAAAGAATACAACTTCTTCTCAAGTCTACATGGAACATTCTTCAGGATAGACCACATCTTGAGTCACAAATCAAACCTCAGTAAATTAAAGAAAATTGAAATAGTATCAGGTATCTTCTCCAACCACAACGCTATGAGACTAGACATCAGCTACAAGAAAAAATGGTAAGAAACACATGGAGATTAAACAACACGTTTCTAAATAACCAAAATGTTACTGAAGAAATCAAAAGGGAAATCAAAAAATTTCTAGAAACAAATAAAAGGAAAACATGATAACTCAAAACCTATGGGATGCAGCCAAATCAGTTCTAAGAGGGAAGCTTATAGCAATACAATCCTACTCAAGAAACAAGAAAGACACCAAATAGACAACCTAATTTTACACATAAAGCAACTGGAAAAAGAAGAGGAAGAAGAGTGTCAGACTTTATATTTTTGGGCTCCAAAATCACTGCAGATGCTGATTGCAGCCATGAAATTAAAAGACGCTTACTTCTTGGAAGGAAAGTTATGACCAACCTTGATAATATATTAAAAAGCAGAGACATTACTTTGCCAACAAAGGTCCGTCTAGTCAAGGCTATGGTTTTTCCCGTGGTCATGTCTGGATGTGAGAGTTGGACTGTGAAGAAAGCTGATCGCCGAAGAATTGATGCTTTTGAACTATGGTGTTGAAGAAGACTCTTGAGAGTCCCTTGTACCACAAGGAGATCCAACCAGTCCATTCTAAGGGAGATCGATCCTGGGTGTTCATTGTAAGGACTGATGCTAAAGCTGAAACTCCAATACTTTGGCCACCTCATGCGACGAGTTGACTCACTGGAAAAGACTCTGATGCTCGGAAAGGTTGGGGGCGGGAGGAGAAGGGGACGACCGAGAATGAGATGGCTGGATGGCATCACCGACTCTGTGGACATGGGTTTGAGTGAACTCCGGGAGTTGGTGATGGACAGGGAGGCCTGGCATGCTGTGATTCATGGGGTCGGGGAGAGTCGGACATGACTGAGTGACTGAACTGAACTGAACTGAAGAAATCATAAAGATCCAAGCAGAAATATAGGAATGAAACAATAGTAAAGGTTCATAAAACTAAAAACTGGTTCTTTGAGGAGATAAAATTGACAGGCCTTTAGCTTGTCAAGGCCTTTAGCCTTGACAGAGTCATCAAGAAAAAAACAGAGAAGAATCAAATCAACAAAATTAGAAAAGAAAAAGGAGAGGTTCCAACAGACAATGCAGAAATACAAAGAATTATAAGAGACTATTATGAACAACTATATAGCAACAAAATGGATAACCTGGAAGAAATGGATAGTTTCTTCGAAAAGTTCAATCTTTCAAGACTGAACCAGGAAGAAATAGAAATTATAAGAAACCCAATTACAAGCACTGAAGTTGAAGCTGTGATCAAACATCTCCCAAAAAACAAAAGCCCAGGACCAGATGCTTTCAGAGAAGAATTCTATCTAGAGCTAATGCCTAGCCTTCTAAAACTCTTTCAAAAAATTGCAGAGGAAGGAACACTTCCAAACTCATTCTACGAGGCCACCATCACCCTGATACCAAAACCAGACAAAGACAACACACAAAAAGAAGCTACAGGCCAACATCACTGATGAACACAGATGCAAAAATCCTCAACAAAATTTTAGCAAACAGAATTCAGCAACACATCAAAAAGCTCATACACCATGATCAAGTTGGGCTTATTCCAGGGATGCAAGGATTCTTTGATATACACAAATCAATGAATGTGATACACCATATTAACAAATTGAAAGATAAAATCCATATGATAATAGATGCAGAAAAAGCCTTTGACAAAATTCAGCACCCATTTATGATTAAAACTCTTCAAAAAAATGGGCATAGAAGGAACCTACCTCAACATATAACAGCCATATAGGATAGGCCTACAGCAAATATTATTCTCAATGGTGAAAAACTGAAAGCATTCTCCCCAAGATCAGGAATAAGACAACGGTGTCCACTTTAACCACTAGTATTCAACATAGTTCTGGAAGTCCTAGTTACAGCAATCAGAGAAGAAAAACAAATAAAAGGAATCCAGATCTGAAAAGAAGATGTACAGCTCTCACTGTTTGCAGATGACATGATACTGTACATAGAAAACCCTAAAGATGGTATCAGAAAATTACTAGAGCTAATCAGTGAATTTAGCAAGTTTGAAGGGATAAAATTAATACACAGAAATCACTTGAATTTCTATTTACTAACAATGAAAAATCAGAAAGAGAAATTAAGAAATCAATCCTATTCACCATTGCAACAAAAAGAATTAAATATCTAGGAATAAACTTACCTAAGGAGACAAAAGAACTATACACAGAAAATGATATGACACTGGGGAAAGAAATCAAAGACGACATAAACAGATGGACAGATAGTCCATGTTCCTGGGTAGGAAGAATCAATACTGTGAAAATGACTATGCTACCAAATACAATCTACAGATTCAATGTGATCCCTATCAAATTACCAATGGCATTTTTCACCAAACCTGAGCAAAAAATTTCAAAGTTTATATAGAAACACAAAAGACCCCAAATAGCCAAACCAGTCTTGATAAAGAAGAATGGAGCTGGAGGAATCAAGCTTCCTGACTTCAGATTATACTACAAAGCTAGAGTCATCAAGAGAGTATGGTGATGGCACAAAAACTGAAATACAGACCAATGGAACAAGATAGAAAGCCCAGAAATAAACCCATGCACCTATGGGTACCTTATTTTTGACAAAGGAGGCAAGAATATACAATGTGGCAAAGATAGACTCTTCAATAAATGGTGATAGGAAAACTGAAAGCTACATGTAAAAGAAGGAAATTAGAACACCTGCTAACACCATACACAAAGATAAACTCAAAATGGATTAAAGACCTAAATGTAAGACCACAAACTATAAAACTTTTTGAGGAAAACATAGGCAAAGCACTCAATGACATAAATCAAAGCAAGATCCTCTATGACCCACTTCCTAGAGTAATGGAAATAAAAAGAAAAGTAAACAAGTTGGACCTGATTAAACTTAAAAGCTTTTGCTCAGCAAAGGAAACTATAAGCAAGGTGAAAAGACAACTCTCAGAATGAGAGAAAATAATAGCAAATGAAACAACTGACAAAGGATTAATTTCCAAAATTACAAGCAGCTCATATAATTCAGTGCCAGAAAAACAAACAACCCAATCAAAAAGTGGGAAAAAGACCTAAACAGACATTTCTCCAAAGAAGACATACAGATGGCTAACAAACACATGAAAAGATGTTCAACATCACTCATTTTTAGAGAAATGCAAATCAAAACCACAATGAGATATCACCTTACACCACTCAGAATGGTCATCATCAAAAAGTCTACAAACAATAAATGCTGGAGAGGGTGTGGAGAAAAGTGAATGCTCTTGCAGTGTTGTTGGGAATTTGAATTGATACAGCCACTGTGGAAGATGATATGGAGATTTCTTAAAAAACTAGGAATAAAACCACCATTTGACCCAGTAATCCCACTCCTAGGCATATATCCTGAGCAAACCATGGTTGAAAAAGACGTATGTATCCCACTGTTCATTGCAGAACTATTTACAACAGCTGTAACATGGAAGCAACCTAGATGTCCATCGATGAGTTAATGGATAAAATACTGGTACACATACACAAGGTGATATTATTCAGCCATGAAAAGGAAAGCATATGAGTAAGTTCTGATGAGGTGGATGAACCTAGAGCCTATTAATACAGAGTGAAGCGTGTCAGAAAGAGAAAGATAAATATCATATTCTACTGCACATATATGGAATCTAGATAAATGGTACTGATGAATTTATTTACAGTGCAGCAATGGAGAAACAGACATACAGAATAGACTTATGGACACGCAGAGAGGGGAGGAGAGGGTGAGATGTATGGAAAGAGTAACATGGAAACTTACATTACAATATGTAAAACAGATAGCTGATGGGAATTTGCTGTTTGGCTCAGGAAACTCAAACCAGGGCTCTGTATCAACCTAGAGGGGTGGGATGGGGAGGGAGATGGGAGGAAGGTTTAAAAGGGAGGGGATACACGTATACCTATGGTTGATTCATGTTGAGGTTTAACAGAAAAAAACGAAATTCTGTAAAGCAATTATTCTTCAACAAGAAAAAAAAAAAAAAAGAACCAGCTGACAGTGAAGGTCTGGAGGTCTAGCTGCCAAGAGGGTCATCAAAGGAATAAAAAATCTGGTCTCTCCTTCTGGGAGACTGCTATGCTCCCTACTAGGGAAAATCACACTTCCTTCATATCATTACTATCTACCACAGTTCTCCTCTCAACCCTGCATCATCAAATATCTCTTCTCTACTGGCTTATTCTCTGTAGAATGATTACAAGTAGATCTTTATTTAACTTTAAGTAAATATTCTCTTGACACTAGTTTCCCCACCAGCTATCATTTCATCCCTTTGCTTTCTTTTATAAGAAAGCTCCTAGAAAGAGCTGACTCATTGGAAAAGACCCTGATGCTGAGAAAGATTGAAAGTGAGAGGAGTAGGGAATGACAGAGGATGAGATGGTTGGATGGCATTACCGAATCAATGGACATGAGTTTGAGTAAATTCCGGGAGTTGGTGATAGACAGGAAGGCCTGGGGTGCTGCAGTCCATGGGGTCGCAAAGAGTCATACATGACAGAGCAACTGAACTGAACTAAACTGAACTGAAAAGCTGCCTATATTCACAGCCTCTGATTCCTCACCTCTGACTTTCATGCAAACTCACTCTAATCAGGTTTTTATTCCCAGTACTCCACTGAAACTATCCTTGTCCAGGTTGCCAAAGATCTCCAGATTGCTGAGGTCCATGGTCAAGTTTCAGCCTGCATTTCACTGATATATCAGCAACATCACTCCCTGCTTCCTTGATAGGATATCTTCACTGATGTCCAGGATATCTCATGGTCTTGGATTTCCTCTTGTCTTACAAACCATCTTCTGTCATCTTCTAAAGTCTTTTCCTGCTACATTGACTATGCCAAAGCCTTTGACTGTGTGGATCACAATAAACTGTAGAAAATTCTGAAAGAGATGGGAATACCAGACCACCTGACCTGCCTCCTGAGAAACCTGTATGCAGGTCAGGAAGCAATAGTCAGAACTGGACATGGAACAGACTGGTTCCAAATAGGAAAAGGAGTACGTCAAGGCTGTATATTGTCACCTTGCTTATTTAACTTATATGCAGAGTACATCATGAGGAATGCTAAGCTGGAAGAAGTACAAGCTGGAACCAGGATTGCTGGGAGAAATATCAATAACCTCACATATGCAGATGACACCACCCTTATGGCAGAAAGTGAAGAGGAACTCAAAAGCCTCTTGATGAAAGTGAAAGAGGAGAGTGAAAAGGTTGGTTTGAAGCTCAACATTCAGAAAACAAAGATCATGGCATCTGGTCCCATCATTTCATGGGAAATAGATGGAAGAACAGTGGAAACAGTGTCAGACTTTATTTTTTTGGGCTCCAAAATCACTGCAGATGATGATTGCAGCCATGAAATTAAAAGACACTTACTCCTTGGAAGGAAAGTTATGACCAACCTTGATAGTATATTAAAAAGCAGAGACATTACTTTGCCAACCAAGGTCCGTCTAGTCAAGGCTATTGTTTTTCTCGTGGTCATGTATGGATGTGAGAGTTGGATTGTGAAGAAAGCTGATCACTGAAGAATTGATGCTTTTGAACTGTGGTGCTGGAGAAGACTCTTGAGTGTCCCTTATACTGCAAGGAGATCCAACCAGTCCATTCTAAAGGAGATCAATCCTGGGTGTTCATTGGAAGGACTGACGCTAAAGCTGAAACTGCAATACTTTGGCCACCTCATGCGACGAGTTGACTCACTGGAAAAGACTCTGATGCTGAGAAAGGTTGGGGGTGGGAGGAGAAGGGGACGACAGAGAATGAGATGGCTGGATGGCATCACCGACTCGATGGACATGAGTTTGAGTGAACTCCGGGAGTTGGTGATGGACAGGGAGGGCTGGTGTGCTGTGATTCATGGGGTCACAGATTCGGACATGACTGAGTGACTGAACTGAACTGAACTGAATGTCTTTTTACTGATCTCATCAGTTTTATGGCTTTAATATTACTCTTAAATGAACAATCCAGTGCAGACCCTACTGGGCTCTTAGATTTCTTTCTCCAACTGCCTACATCATCACATGTTGCTGTTAAGAAACCCCCAGAACTTGACTTATCCATAGCCATACACACTGTCCCCTCCACAGTCTTCCCAGAGTTAGTTGATGGCAATACCTTTCTTCTAGTTCCTCTGTAGAATATGTCCTTTACCTGTAATGCTCTTCTACTTATTTGGATGGCTTACTCTCATCTGCTTTGACCACCCTATTTTTAAACTGTAGTCTTCTCTTTCTATACTTTCAGATTCCTCTTACATTGTTTTTCTCCCTCTGCTGCACTTATCACCTGCTAACGTACTCTATAATTGACATATTTATGACACTAATTACTTATTGTCTGTCTCATTCCATTAGAATATAAACTCCATGGAGGCAGGGAATTTTGTCTGTTTACTTCTTAGATGTAACTCAGGTAATTAGAACATATCTAGCACTTGGTGGATGTTCAAAAACATTTGTTAAATGAACGAATGATCTTTGTTCTTGAGAAGCTTGCAGTCCATTTGGGAAAATAAATTATATGTTGAAAAAAAGAATGTCTGCCAGGACAAGGCAGAATGTGCCAAGTGATAAGTGAGTAGGACCCAAAGTGCTAAGACATTGTCTTTTCTAAGGATTCAGAAGACTGGCCTCAATTTGAATAATTCATTCTGGAAGAAAATTGATCATAATCTCTGAAAGTGAAGATGAAAGAAACATTTTAGATGAGAGCAATTTAGGGCCTCAATGACACTGATTTTCTGAATTTAAAAGGAAGCTATTTGTTGCCAAGAAGAAATACAAAAAGAGTTCATTCCAACTGGAGGTCTCTTTCTTCTTTGTCTACAAAAGTGCAAAACAATGTCCCACTAATGGGCCTTTCGGTTAATGCATATGCAGTGGCTGTTACAAAGAGCTAGGGCTGGCTGCACAGAAGGAAAAACAAGTCCGGCTGTAAGCCCCATTACAAATCAGATTTTTTTCAAGTCAGTCCATGGCAAAATAAAGAGGGAAGGGAATTAAATAGTTACCTAGAAACAAAAGAAAAAAAAACTGAAGTGGGCCAAGGGAAAAGCTTTTAGTAAATGTGAAAAAAATCATGCTGACATTGATGATGGGCCACTTGGAAGTGATTATTTCTAATGGAGCAAAGAAGGGCAGCGGGTGCTGTGAGGTGCAGGCTGGAGTCTCCTCAAAGAGACCCTTGGCTTCCCAACTGTCAATTTGTCTTAGGGCTGGAGTTGGCATTCCACTAATGCATACAACTCCTGCATCAGCTGTCCCTAAGCACATCCACTTAGGAGATGAAACAATTTTTGGTATAGCTTCTCTTTGTCTACTGAGTATTTTTTTCAGGGGCAGTTGAAGGCTAAACTATGGATAAAATTTATCTGTACCCAAAGTCTCCCCTCCTGTCTTTTCCCTCTCATTGATGACCCCTCCAGTGCTTCTGGAACCAAGGCGACTGCAGGCTTTTTCTACTTCTTCTAGCTAAACAGAGGAAGACATATTTCTGGTCCTTTATACTGACATCGTTACTAACTGGTTTCTAATATGTTTCTCCTTGTGGGATTATTGGTATATTAAACCTTTGCTCCTCAGTTGTGATCTGAAAAATTGTGCCTTCCAAGGAAGGTTGAGGAGAATTTAAGTATCTGAATTCAGCTATAAAAGGGGGCCCAACCTGCTTTCAGATTGCTTTGCTCAAAGGAAACAGTTTGGATCTCTCAGGAAGCCCTGTTGCAATTTTAACTGCAGAAGACTTAATTCCACAAGACTGAGGGATGTTAAAAGGATTTTTCTGGGCTTGCCTGCTCTCACCTGCAGCCCTAAGGCATGGTCTCTGCTCAGACTTGATACTGAGGACCCCCTTGGCTGGCTATTTCCAGCTCTCTATACCATCTTCTTATGCAGATGACACCAACCTTATGGCAGAAAGCAAAGAAGTACTAAAGAGCCTCTTGATGAAAGTGAAAGAGGAGAGTGAAAAAGTTGGCTGAAAATTCAGCATTCAGAAAACTAAGATCATGGCATCTGGTCCCATCACTTCATGGCAAATAGATGGGGAAACAGTGGAAACAGTGTCAGACTTTATTTTTTTGGATTCCAAAATCACTGCATATGGTGACTGCAGCCATGAAATTAAAAGATGCTTGCTTCTTGGAAGAAAAGCTATGACCAACCTAGACAGTATATTAAAAAGTAGAGACATTACTTTGACACCAAAGTCTGTCTAGTCAAAGCTACGGTTTTTCCAGTAGTCATGTATGGATGTGAGAGTTGGACTATAAAGAAAGCTAAGCACCGAAGAATTGATGCTTCTGAACTGTGGTGTTGGAGAAGACTGTTGAGATTCCCTTGGACTGCAAGGAGATCCAACCAGTCCATTCTAAAGGAAATCAGTCCTGAATATTTATTGGAAGGACTGATGCTGAAGCTGAAACTCCAATACTTTGGCCACCTAATGCAAAGAACAGACTCATTTGAAAAGACCTTGACACTGGGAAAGATTGAAGGCAGGAGGAGAAGGGGACAACAAAGGATGAGATGGTTGGATGGCATCACCAACTCAATGGACATGAGTTTGAGTAAACTGCAGGAGTTGGCGATGGACAGGGAGTGCTGCAGTCCACAGGGAAGCAGATTCGGACATAACTGAATGACTGAATTGAACTGAACTCCTTTTCTTCCCTTTCTCAGCCAACTAGTGTCAGCTGTAAGTGATATAGGGCTGGTCCTGTGGGTTTTATCTTTGACTATTTTAGCCTTGACTCTTGGCTGATACCTGGTCTGATATCCTTGACCCCACCCTAAAGCAGGGTGACTCCTGCCTTTTATATTGTAAATTTATTTGCTTGTTTGCTATAAATTTTAATTCTCCAAAATCATTATGGGGAGGATGTCCAGAGTGGTTTAGGAAGGAGACTCAGTTCTAACCTTGTAGGAAAATCTAGGTAGAAGCCTGAATGTGGCTTGTACGTGTATGTGGACCAGGGTCAGCTATGAAATCCAGTGCTAATTATCAGCTAGTAAACATCTCCAATTTGTACCAGCTGTTGGTTACTGCTTGAGGAAATTGGTTGTTAAACATTTTTAATATTACCTCAACCTACTGTGACCCAGAGGCAAAATGGTAAAATGGCAGAAGCATGAATTTAGATCCAGCCAGACATGAGTATTAATTAATGTGTGACCTTGGGCAAGTTACATAACTTATTTACACCTTCTATGATCCCTGTGATTTCCCTACGTTGCCTGAAAGGATTTTTAAGATGACAGAAATAAAATATGTATCACAGTTTCTGGCACTATTATTATTTTTACTTATTTGTTTGTTTATATTCCCAGACTTGACCTACTGTCAGAGGGAAGTGAAAGTTAGGAAGGAATTAGAAAGGAGTTTCTGGAAAGAGAATGATTCCAGCAATTATGTAGAATGTTTAGTCCCTTCTACAATTCTATAAAAATAAAAATGATTTTGAAGTATAATTATTATTATATCAAATAGCAAATACATAGGATCACATGGTTGATAAACAATATTTATAGCATTGAACTCAAGTCTTAGTTTATCACATAAGTCTCTGTTTGCATTAAGGATATGGAACAGCATGGTATATGGTATCTTGCCTCATAACTTTAAAAGAAAAAAACATTAAAAAATAGTTTTAAAGCCAAAGCTCATATCTATTTCCCAGTGAAAACATGATAACTCAGTGAAAATATATCTATGTAGATAGGAGATAATAAAGTCCACAATGTGTGATTTCTACTGCTCTAAGAGAATACAAGAGTAGACCTTGGAGAATTCGGATGAATGAATAGTTTATATAATTCTTGGTCTAATTCAGATCTCAACTATGTCTTTTATTTTTATACCTCCAGAACCTGAAACAGTGACCAGCATTTAGCTGGTGATTAACAAATGTTTATGTGACCAATGAATAGAGACACTGTTAGCCCAATTCTAATTATCCTGAGCTATGTATATTATTAGCTTCTCAGTTATAGACTTCTAAGCCATAACTAAAGTTACAGCCTATTTTTATTGCAACTCTGCAATGTATTTATGTAATAATGTATTATTATTAATAGTAATACATATTAATAATATATATAAATAATAGCAATAATAATAGTTTTACATTTATGTAATATTGTGGGGGAATGTATTCCAGGCCAGAATATTGGAGTGGGTAGCCTTTCCCTTTTCCAGGAGATCTTTCCAACCCAGGGATTGAACCCAGGTCTCCCACATTGCAGATTCTTTACCAGCTGAGCCACAAGGGAAGCTCCACTAAATGATGTGGGGGAATGTATTAGGAGAAGCCAGCAGGTCTTCATCAGGGATGATGTTGCCCTCAGGGTGTGCATATATATGTATGTATAAAATTTGGCTGCCCCAGGTCTTAGTTGCATCATACAGGATCTTCCATATTTGTTGTGGCATGCTGGATCTTTACTTTCAGTATATGAATACTTAGTTGCAGCATATGGGATCTAATCTGACCAGGGATTGAACCTGGGCCTCCTGCATTGGTAGTGTGGAGTCTTAGCCACTGGACCACCAGAGAAGTCCCTAGAAACACTTTGGCTTATCACACCTGGGGGTGGGGACCTCTACTGACATCTAACAGGTAGAGGCCAGGGATGCTTCTAAACATTCTACCATGTACAAGACAGCTCCCTACAACAAAGAATTATCTGGTCTCAATGTCAACAGTACTAAGGACAAGAAACTCTGGTCTAAGCAATGGATATTTGATAATGGCACTTAGCACATCACAATGATGGGTAACTTTGTCTTCTTTTTCTCATGCTGAATGCCTTCTGTCTTGATCCATAAGATGTGTATTCCAGCCAATTAGGTACATTTTTCATTATTTAACTTTACTTTGCCTGCCCTTTTATAATATGGCAGAGACCATTCATTTAAGTTAAAAAAAAATGACTGAGTTGTTACAAGGGCATTGTGCATCCCTTTAATAGTGGCAGTCCTGGTTGAGATCTAATCTTTATCTGCTGTAAAACAGAGATACTATATATCCTTTACTCATCTCTGCTTATCTCCTATTTTTGTTTGTCTGACAAAAGTTTCTTGGTGGCATAAAACGAAACCATGGTTTAATGTACACATTCTATAGCCTTGGTGAAAACTTTGGGTCTTCAAAAATGTATACAGTACAACAGTTACAAAGATCATATTATTACTTCAGTTTAGTAATTTCTGGAGGCCTTAGTACTTCTCTGTCTGGAGAAAACTGTCTACATTGGAGCACTGCCATGCAAAGATATTCAGAGTTAATTATGGGCTCCAGATAGCTCAGTTGGTAAAGAATCTGCCTGCAATGCAGGAGACCCCGGTTCGATTCCTGGGTCGGGAAGGCCTGCTGGAGAAAGGATGGGCTACCCACTCCAGTATTCTTGGGCTCCCCTTGTGGCTCAGCTGGTAAAGAATCCGCCTGCAATATGGGAGACCTGGATTGGGAAGATCTCCTGGAGAAGGGAAAGGCTACCCTACCCACTCCAGTATTCCAGCCTGGAGAATTCCATGGACTGACTGTATAGTCCATGGGATCGCAAAGAGTCAGACACAACTGAGCGACTTTCACTTATGGACCCCAGACTCCTATTTTAGCTTCATATGCCAAGTCCCTCCTCACCTGCCAGTACATACAGAAGTTTGTTTCTTTCGTTGTCAGTCACCCCTCACTTGCGGTTCATTGGTTTTTCCTTACTTGTGTCTATTGTGAGAAGGTAGGGAATTGTAATGAAGAACATGACTGCTGGGTTCAATACTTGGAATTCAGATCCTGAGTCTGACACTTAGTAGTACTTTACCTTAGAAAGTTTCTAAATGTCTTTATGACTCAGATTCCACACTTGTATTCATGGGAACAATAAAAGAGAGTTGTGAAAGTAGAAAATGAGGAATGTGTGTTAAGTACACAGACCGTAACACTCATGCAGCAAGTTCTCAATAGAAATTTTGTCATGATGATCAATATTGATATTTATCTCTCATGTGTCAGATCTTCCCTGTCTCTTCTCTGTGTTAATGGTGATGGAATAATTTCCCTTCTAAATATCTCTGTTTCACTCCTTTCCATATATTCTTGGTTGAAGATTAGGAATTTTAAGATAGCACTGGCAGAGACAGAAATGTAGCATGTTTAATTTCTCTCTGTCAAAAAATGTAATATATTTTGCTTACAAAGAATCTCAAAAGTCTTCCTCAATTTTCTATAGTGATATCTTCCACAAATCTTAAATGTAGGGGTAGAATATCTACAAAAACATTGTAGTTATTACAGAAAGCAATTTGATATGTTATTCTTGCTTTGTTTTCTGTTTTCAATTTTTTTTCTGGTGTAACTAAAGTGAACTAAAGCACATATATCTAAAGTATGAAATTTGATCAGCTTTGAATCAAGAAATCATAGCTACCATCAATATAAATATTTCCATCACCCATGAAGATTACCTCATGCCCTTTTGTAAATATGTTTACTTTTTACTTTTTCATATAAGGCCAGGAGGTAAGAACAAGGAGGTAGATTTAAGCAAATCTCATTTTCTGAACTAGAAATACAGAATTATAACTAAATTATGAAGAAAGTAACAAAAGCTTTTCCTTTGAAATCCAAGTGGGACATGGAGTTGTGTCAGAATACAGATTCTCAGATCCCATGACCGTATAGTATTTACTCATTTGTTCATTCAACAAATATACATATAACCATCTACCAGGTTCTGTTCCATGTGAGGACACAGGGCTAAAGAAGATAAATTTCCTGGAAAGACTTATTGAGGAGAGAAGCAATAAACTAAAATCTTATGAGACGAGTAGGAAGTCCCACATTACTTTTTTTAAATGCCATTTGAAAAGGAGTGGCAACAACAGACAAATATTATTAAAAGCACTAAGTTGTGAATGGCTTATCACAAAAAGAATTTGCAAATATCATTTATATGTAATAAGGCTTCCATAACAAAGCTGAATTTTTCATACTGGGCCCTAGTTTTAGAAGAGACAGTGAAGAGGAGAAGCATGATGCAATTTAAAAATACTGAATTATCCTCAAAATTCTTAGAGGGAAAATAAGACTAGTCAAGAGCAGTAAACTTCAGGATGATTTTTAGATAATGGTGCAAAAATATCAGCAATTTATCAAATCAGTTCTATAAAGAGAATTTTCAACAAATCAAGTAAGTTCATAATTTCTTAAAGGACAACATAAAATTTACTTGCTTAGGGTAGATAGGGAATGTATATATTATGCTACTGTGCTCCAGTTTTCTTTAAAAATAGTTTATATCTTAAAGTTAATAGATATTTAAAATGTTTAATAAACAAACCTTCAGAAAGACAAAATAGCCCCTATAGCATTTATTGTTGAGCTTACTATGTGACACTTATTTTACACATATTGTCTCATGTGAATTTAAAACAACTCAGTTATGTATCATGTTTTCCTTTAAGGGAGAAATTGATGATAGCCAGTTGACACACTTGCAGACAAAAACCTACAGCTTTATGATTACAAGCTGGATCATAATCCAAAAGTTACTGACAGAAAAGCTAATCTCCTGGAAGTGAGATCAGTAGTGTATAGCTTTAGAAGAGTAAACATCTGTCACAAATAAGTTTATAATTGAAGTGATGAATTAAGCTTCTGCTGCTGCTAAGTCACTTCACTCTTGTCTGACTCTGTGTGACCCCATAGATGGAAGCCCATCAGGCTCCCCCATCCCTGGGATTCTCCAGACAAGAACACTGGAGTGGGTTGCCATTTCCTTCTCCAATGTGCAAAAGTGAAAGTGAATTCGCTCAGTCGTGTCCGACCCTTAGCGACCCCACGGACTGCAGCCTACCAGGCTCCTCCATCCATGGGATTTTCTAGGCAATAGTACTGGAGTGGCTTGCCATTGCCTTCTCCGGAATTAAGCTTCTACATAATAACAAATATAGTTTAAGAGGTAAATATCAAAATAGTTAATGGCCCTTACCTCTTTTTAGTAAGACTGTGGTGGATATTGAGTCTTTCTTCCTTTTCTGCTTATAATCAAGTCTTTCTACAGTCAATATGTCTTCTAGTAGTCAGGATAAACCAAATGATTTTGTGATTAAAAAAAAAACAATCAGCACCTGAATGTCAGCAGCTTAACAACATGCAAGTTTACTCCTCTCTCCTACAACTTGTCTAACATGGATTGGTAGGGTGGTTCAGTACATTGCATTTGCTCTAGGACCTCTGTGTGGACATTGCTATCATCATCATCGTGGCATGGGGAAGAAAATGTTATAAACTGATCATTAAAGCCTCCTGTAAGAAGTGATTCAGTATTCTTGCTCACATTTCACCAGTTAAAGAAAATCACATGACTTTGCTTAGCTTCAAAGCGTGTGAGAAAATGCAATTCTGATTAGTGCCTAAAACCAGAGCCAAGTACATTTGCTGAATGCCACTTAGTAACTATAAAACTTAATAACTAACTTTTAATGTTCTAAAATATATTACATAGTTTTAAAAAATCTACTTATTTAAAAATTAATTACATCAATTTTCCTGGAAAGTTTATTGACTCCTATTAACCAACATTATGATGCTAAAACCAAGATTATTTCTAGTGTTGCTCCTAGGAAACTATTTACACCTCCAACCTGTCCAGTTATATTCAGTCACTTCAAGTTCCAGGGTTGGCTGTCTCCACAATGTTACTTCTTAAATGGTTATACACTGAGGTCAGGGTATGCTAGACTCTTCATGATCTTTTATGACCTACTTGTTCTTATTCTTAGACATTCCTAGCTGACATACTCTCTGTTTCAAACACAGTAGACATGTCACCATGCTACAAATTCACCACACTCATTCACAGCTCTGTACCTTTGGAATTTCTTGTCCTACCTAACCTTCATATATCTTGAGACTCAATTTAAATGTCAACTATATTTACTATCTCTAACAAGCTGATCTCCTTGCTCTCACTTCCTGTTTTGTCATAATACTTTTTATGTGACATTTTTAGCACTTAGCATACTGCATTATAATTTACTTTCAATACCGGATTTTAAATACTTGAAGAATAGGAAACATTTTACTCACATTTGGTTCTTCTTTGGCCAATAAAGGGCTTCATTAGATATTAATTTATTTAATCAGTATGTATCATCAGTATAAATTAAGTTTATAAAGAAAAAAATGACTTTAAAATAAAAATTTCCTTCAACTATATCTTCAAATGAAGTATGATTTTTTTTTTTTTAACACTGAAAAGTGATGAAGAAGTTAGTCCAAATTAAAGAAGAATGGTGAAACTTAGCTGAACCACTACATGTACTGCTTTGAGATCTGAATCCATAAACAGTCTATGTTAGTTGACTGTCTATCAACTGACGCTGCTGCTGCTAAGTCGCTTCAGTCGTGTCCGACTCTGTGCGACCCCATAATATTTAAAAATCAATGTGGTATCATCAACAAATATATTTTATTACAACTCAAATTTGCCTAGATTTAAATTTAGAAGTTCAAAGTATATTATCCAAAGCAATCTACAGATTTAAGGCAATCCCTACCAACATCCCAATGGCATTTTTTTCAAGACTAGAAAATTCCATCCTAACATTCATTTGGAATCTCAAGAGATCAAAAATGGCTAAAACAATAAAAAAAAAAAACCAACCTAAATTGGAAGTCTCACACTTCCTGATTTCAAAAGGTATTATAAAGCTACATAAATCAAAACAATATGGTACTAGCACAAAGACAGACAAATGAAATAGAATAGAAAGGCTAAAAATAAATCCTCACATATATAGTCAAATGATTTTCAACAAGGATTCCAAAACCATTCAGTAGGGAAAGGACTTTTCTCAACAATTAGTGTTAAGAAAATTGGATATCCACATGTAAAAGAAGAAAACTGGACAGGTCCTCACCTTACACAATAGACAAAAACTAACTCAAAATGGATTAAAGATCTAAATTTAAGATGCAAAATTATAAAAACATAGGGTAAAAAGCTTATAACATTGGAGATTTGGCAATGATTTCTGGTATGTGATACAAAAGGCACATAAAACAAAAGCAAAAATAAATAAAATGACAAAATAAAAAACTTATGTGTATCAAAGAATACAATAAACAGAGTGAAAAGTCAACCCATGAGAGAAAATATTTATAAATCATGTATCCAATGAGGGGGGTAATCTTGAGAATATATAAAGAACTCCTATAACTCAATAACAAAATTTCAAATCTTCTGATACAAAAATGGGCAACAAACTTAAATAGACATTTTTCCAAATAAAATATACAAAAAGCAAACAAGAATATGAAAAAAATGTACAACATGATTAACCATTCAGTTCAGTCCAGTCACTCAGTTATGTCCAACTCTTTGTGACCCCCATGGACTGCAACACGCAAGGCCTCCCTAACCAACACCAACTCACGGAAGTTTACTCAAGCTTGTGTCTGTTGAGTCAGTGATGCTATCCAACCATTTCATCCTCTGTTGTCCCCTTCTCCTCCTGTCTTCAATCTTTCCCAGCATCAGGGTCTTTTCAAATGAATCAGTTCTTCATATCAGATGGCCAAAGTATTAGAGTTTCAGGTTCAGCATCAGTACTTTCAATGAATATTTAGGACTGATTTCCTTTAGGATGGACTGGTTGGATCTCCTTGCAGTTCAAGGGACTCTCAAGAGTCTTCTCCAACACCACAGTTCAAAAGCATCAATTCTTCAGTGCTCAGCTTTCTTTATAGTCCAACTCTCACATCCATACATGACTACTAGAAAAACCATAGTTTTGACTAGACAGACCTTTGTTGGTAAAGTAATATCTCTGCTTTTTAATATGCTGTCTAGATTTGTCATAACTTTTCTTCCAAGGAGAAAGCATCTTAATTTCATGGCTGCAGTCACCATCTGCAGTGATTTTGAAGCCCCCCAAAAATAAAAGTCTGCCACTCTTTCCACTGTTTCCCCATCCTTTTGCCATGAAGTGATGGGACTGAATGCCATGATCTTAGTTTTCTGAATGTTGAGCTTTAAGCCAACTTTTTCACTAGGGAAATGTAAATCAAAACCGCAATGAGATATCAATAAGATATTACCTCACATCCAGCAGAATCTGCTGCTGCTGCTGCTAAGTCACTTCAGTCGTGTCCGACTCTGTGTGACCCCATAGATGGCAGCCGACCAGGCTCACAGTCCCTGGGATTCTCCAGGCAAGAACACTGGAGTGGGTTGCCATTTCCTTCTCCAATGTGTGAAAGTGAAAAGTGAAAGTGAAGTCGCTCAGTCATGTCAGACTCGTAGCGACCCCATGGAACGCAGCCTACCAGGCTCCTCTGTCCATGGGATTTTCTAGGCAAGAGTACTGGAGTGGCTTGCCATTGCCTTCTCTGACCCAGCAGGATGACTACTATCAAAAACAAAAACAGAAGATAATGTGTTGGTAAGGATGTAGAGAAATTGAAACCTGTGTTCACTGTTGGAAGGAACGTAAAATGGCGTATTTTCTATGGAAAACAGTAGGGTGTTTCCTCAAAAAATTAAACACAGACTAATCACCTTTTGTTATTCAGTCTCTAACCATATAATCTATTAATTCAACTTCTGTATATATAACCAAAAGAAAGTGTCTTGAAGAGATATTTGTACACTCATGTTCATAGAACATGTTATTATTCACAAAAGCCAAAAGAAAGAAATAACTACAGTATCCATTGACAGAAGAACGAATAAACAAAATATAGAAACCACATATGATGGAATATGGAATACTATTCAGCCTTTAAAAAGGAAAGGCATTCTGACACATACTGCAACATGAGTAAACCTCAAAGATATTATGCTAAGTGAAATATACCACTCACAAAACTATAAAAACTGTATGATTCTGCTTATATGCGGTATCCAGTATAGTCAAATTATTAGAAACAGAAAACATAATGTTGGCTGCCAGGGATTAAGGGGAGGGGATATGGGGCATTGTGACTTAATTAGTATAGAGTTTCAATTTTGTAAGATGAAATAGTTCTGGAGATTGGTTTACAACAATGTGAATATACTTAATATTATTGAACTGTAAAATTATAAATAGTTAAGATGGTAAACATTATGTGTATTTTATCACAATTAAAAACTGTAAAAGTTTTGACTACAATATTATGGTGTTGTATATGTGTTTTAAGAAAACTACAACTAAACGTTGCACACATGTTTCAAGTCTGTCTCTACTCTAAACTAACAAACAGAGTTGCAAAAAGTATTAGTTCTACAAAGTCTTGTAGAGCCTATCCTAATCTCCAAACCAGTGACAATAAGTTACACCACAATAAACAGTATTGAGAAAAAATTAATACATACAACTGTACAAATGATATCACATTAAGTCAATGCATATGTAAAATCTGTCCAATATAATTTAGATTTATTCCATTCTAACAACAACAGAAAAAAAGTCCAGACTTTGAAGAATTATTGCTTAACAGGTAGAGAACAAAATATTTTGTGTATGTCTTTTGCCAACAGCCTCTGTAAATATTCTGATCTTTATCATCAGGTAAGGACATAAAGAATTCTTTGTCAAAAGTGTAAAAGCTAAGACCTGGACAGTGTTTAAAAGGCCTTATAGATTTGGCTTCTTTAGATTCGTGGGATTAGATCTAGTAGACAAATACAAAGCCTGAAGAACTATGGATATAACTGTATAGGAGTCAGTGACCAAAACCATCCCCAAGCAAAAGAAATGCAAGAAGGCAAAGTGGTTGTCTGAAGAGGCCTTACAAATATCTGAGAAAAGAAGAAAAGCAAAAGACAAAGGAGAAAAGGAAAGAAATACCCAGCTGAATGCAGAGTTCCAGAGAAGAGTAAAAAGAGATTTTAAAAAAGTCTTCTTAAATGAACAATGCAAGGAAATAGAGGAAAACAATAGAATGGGAAAGACTCGCAATCTCTTCAGGAAAATTAGAGATAGCAAGGGAACATTTCATGTAAGGATGAGCACAATAAAGGACAGAAACAGCAAGGACTTAACAGAAGCAGAAAAGATAAAGAAGTGGCAAGAATACACAGAAGAACTATATGAAAAAGGAGTTAATAACCTGGATAACCATGATGGTGTGTTCACTCTCTTAGAGCCAGACATCCTGGAGTGTGAATTCAAGTGGGCCTTAGGAAGCATTACTACAAACAAAGATAGCAGAGGTGACGGAATATAAGCTGAGCTATTTCAAATCCTAAAAGATGATGCTATGAAAGTGCTCCAACCAATATGCCAGCAAATTTGGAAAATTCAGCAGTGCCCACAGGACTGGAGAAGGTCAGTTTTCATTCCAATCTCAAAGAAAGGCAATGCCAAAGAATGTTCAAACTACCATACAACTGCGTTCCTTTCACAGACTAGCAAGATAATGCTCAAAATCCTCTAAGATAGGCTTCAACAATACATGAACCAAGAACTTCCAGATGTTCAAGCTGGATTTAGAAAAGACAGAGGAACCAGGGATCAAATTGCCAACATTCACTGGATCACAGAAAAAAAGCAAGGAAGTTCCAATAAAACATCTACTTCTGCTTCTTTGACTACGCTAAAACTTTGACCAGTATGAATCACAACAAATTGTGGAAAATTCTTAAAGAGATGGGAATACCAGAGCACCTTACCCTCCACGTGAGAAACCCATTTATAGGTCAAGAAGCAACAGTTAAAACCAGACATGGAAATATGGACTGGTCCAAAACTCTGAAAGAAGTATGTCATGGCTTTATATTGTCACCCTGCTTATTTGACTTATATACAGAGTACACATGCAAAATGATGGGCTGAGTGACGCGGAAGTTGGAATCAAGATTGTTGGGAGAAATAACAACCTCAGATATACAGATGATATCACTCTAATGGCAGAAAGTGAAGAGGAACTAAAGAGCTTCTTGATGAGGGTGAAAGAGAAGAGTGAAAAAACTGGCTTAAAACTCAACATTCAAAAACTGAAGATCATGGCACCAAGTCCCATCACTTCATGGCAAATAGATGGGAGATAAGTGGAAACAGTGAGAGACTTCATTTTCCTGGGCTCCAAAATCACTGCAGACGGTGACTGCATCCATGAAAGTTAAAGATACTTGCACTTTGGAAGAAAAGATATGACAAACCTAGACAGTGTATTCAAAAGCAAAGACATATTTTGCCAACAAAGGTGTATATAGTCAAAACTATGGTTTTCCCAGTTGTCATGTATGGATGTGAAAGTTGGACCATAAAGAAGGCTGAGTGCTAAAGAATTTACCCTCTCAAATTCTGTGAAGAAGACTCTTGAGAATCCCTTGGACAGTAAAGACATCAAACCAGTCAATCCTAAAGGAAATCAACCCTGAATGTTCACTGAAAGCACTGATGATGAAGCTGAAGCTCCAATACTTTGGCCACCTGATGCAAAGAGATGACTCTGGAAAAGACACTGATGCTTGTAAAGATTGATGATAGAGGATGAAATGGTTGGATGGCATGAGTTTGAGCAAACTCTGAGAGACAGTTAAGGACAGGGAAGCATGGCGTGCAGCAGTCCATGGAGTCAAAGAGTCAGACATGACTTAGTGACTGATACATACAAATACAAATATACATACGAATACAAATATACATACAAATACAAATATCTTTGCTATGTACTTCTTTCTCGTCTCAATTTTATTGAGATATAATTGACATATAACTTTGTATAAGTTTAAGCCATACAACATGATGACTTCATACATGTACACATTGTAAAATGATGATCATATTAGGGTCATTAATACCTCCATTACCTCTCAAATTTACCATTTCTTCTTTTTTGGGGGGTGGGAGGTGAAAACATTTAAGGTCTAACTCTTTTAACAACTTTCAAAAATATAATACACCATTGTGAAGTTTAGTCATCATACTATACATTCGATCTCCAGAACATATTTTTCTTATACCTGGAAGTTTGTACACTTTTGCCAATATCTCCCCGTTTTCCCTATCCCTCAACCCCTGGTAATTATCATTCTATGTTTGTCTGACTTTGGCTTCTTTAGATTCCACATGTAAATAAGATCATATAATATCCATCTTTCTTTGACTTATTTTACTTATTATAGGGGCCTCAGGGTCCATCCACATTGTTGCAAATGTCAGCATTTTCCTCTCTCTCAGGGCTGAATAGTATCTGTGTGTATATTATTCATACAAACATATACATCTTTTTATCCATTTATCCTTAGACAAACAGGTTGTTTTCATTTCTTGACTACTGTGAATAATGCTGCAATGAACGGCAGATAGTTCTTTGACATAATGATTTCATTTTGGGGGGTAGACACCCCAAAGTAGGATTGCTGCATTATACAGTATTTTTATTTCCAGTTTTTTGAGGAACCACTGTACTGTTTCTTATAGCAGCTGTGGAATTTATATTTCCATCATTAGTGCACAAGCATCTCTCTTCTCCACATCCTCACCAACACTTATTTATTGTCTCAGATGTGAGGTGATATTTCACTGTGATTTTGATTTTAATTTCCCTGATGGTTAGTGATGTTGAGCATCTTTTCATGTAACCCTTGGCCATTTATTTGTCTCCTGTTCAGGCCCTCTCATCATTTTTAATTGAATTGTTTGTTTTTACGCTACTGAGCATCAGGTTACTTCTTAATATATAATAGGTGGTGTTTCCTTTAAAAACAGATAAAAAATTTTAAAGATTATGCTTAAACATTGATCTAGTTCCTTGTCTGAGTTTCCAATGACATCTGATGGTATTTATAAGAAAAAAATTGCATCATTTCCTTCAGTCTCTCAATATGCCAATAAGAGCTCCTTGACCTTCAACAACACTTTAGAAAGGGAATTATAACTTTTCATTTCTCATTGTGTCGGAGAAGGCAATGGCAACCCACTCCAGTACTCTTACCTGGAAAACCCCATGGACAGAGCAGCCTGGTAGGCTGCAGTCCATGGGGTTGCCAAGAGTCAGACACAACTGAGTGACTCCACTTTCACTTTTCACTTTCATGCACTGGAGAAGGAAATGGCAACCCACTCCAGTGTTCTTGCCTGGGGAATCCCAGGGACGGGGGAGCCTGGTGGGCTGCCGTCTATGGGGTCGCACAGAGTCAGACATGAGTGAAGCGACTTAGCAGCAGCATTTCTCATTGTGTAGTTAATAGGGTAATTAACAAGTTAGTCTTAAGCTTTCAAGGGCTGACTTAAGTTTCTTTCTTTAATGCCAACAAAGCTATTTCAATTGGATAAAAGCACAAAAAGTTCATTGTGAAAATGGAACAGGAGATTTTTTTTAAAATGCTTAATTGACAAATCACACTCATCGGTCATGCAAATATTATTTTCTACAAAATCTTTTTAAAATTAAACAAAAAGTAAAGCTATTTGTAAACTTGTTGAAATAGACATTATAAAATATTTTATCTATCAGTGCTTGATTATTTGAAATCATATTAATTTACACTTAAAATTTTTATCATATTTATGTTACAATATTCTTCCCCAATATTACAACTAATTCAAAGCTGTTTAAAATACTCCAAGGACAAAAATATTTAGCAGAATTAAAACTACTCAATGTGGAAGTTTAGACAACGAATATATATTTTTAATAAGTGATTAATAATTTTTGTCAATGTTAAATCATTCTATCTTTATTTAAAATTTTAGAATTTGTTTTTATCTATAAAATTATGACTTTATTATACTGACAAATTTGACTTAATATCAATTATTTTTCAAAATATAATTTGCATAATATTCAAGATTAGATGGATCAATGTTTCTCAAAAGTTTGTCACTAGAGCAGCAGCATGATCACTTGGGAACTTATTAGGTAAAAACTCTCAGGCCACATCCCACACCTACTAAATCAGAAGCTGGGAGTAAAGCCAGCAAGCAGTGTTTTAACACATTTCCCTAATGATTTTAATACACACTGAAGTTTGAGAACAACGAGACTAGGTTACGGTATAGGAAAAAACATCTCCCAAACCACAGCAATTGAACAGAACAAGATTTTATGTCACATAAAAGCAAGGTCTGCTATAGATCTAAATACTTTCCCAAGGCAGGTCTCTTTGATATTTTAGCTCAGTATTTTGAGATACTTCAAACAGTTCAGGTAATTAAATGCTTCCACCTAGAAATGAGGAACACTCCTGCCCACATTCCATCACCTAAAACAATCCATGCGGTCACACCTAAATCCAAGGATTAGGTGTGAGACTAAAATCTCTGTCTATAAATAGAGTTAGCCACATACTGATAAACATTAGTAATTCCTATCACAATTAGTTATGTGTCTTATTCCAATTGCAAGTCCTTGAGTACAACCCTAGAGTTACTGAGTAATAGCAGTTAGCTTAGTTTTAACAGTAGCCCTGGAAATTCCATTCAGTTCAGTCATTCAGTTGTGTCCGACTCTTTGCGACCCCATGAATCACAGCACGCCAGGCCTCCCTGTCCATCACCAACTCCCGGAGTTCATTCAAACTCATGTCCATCACGTCGGTGATGCCATCCAGCCATCTCATTCTCTGTCATCCCCTTCTCCTCCCGCCCCCAATCCTTCCCAGCATCAGAGTCTTTTCCAGTGAGTCAACTCTTTGCATGAGGTGTCCAAAGTATTGGAGTTTCAGCTTTAGCATCAGTCCTTCTAATGAACACCCAGGATCGAAATTCCATTACTTGATATCAATTAAATTTAAGAATCAGAGCTTTGGACTTTAATTTCAATATCTATTATATAATAAATTTTATTTTATCAAAAGGAAGATGACTGAGTTTACAGAAACTCAAGAATTTGTGATGAGTAAAATAATACTGCAAGGGAAGGTGTATATTAGTTTTGCATCATCATTAGCTTCCACTAACCAAAGTTCTGTGTATGACAGGATAGATTTAGTACATTTTTAATGTATTTATGCAAAAAATTCATTTCTCGAGGTTCATTTTGAATCACTGAAATACAAACAGAGTGGACACTGTGCCACCTCCAAATTGGAATAATTCTAAAATAATGATGCACAATTAGTCTGTCTAGAACTGGGGTTGTATAACTCTTTTTTGCTTTTCAAAATGTTTGTTTCTACAGAACTTTTCCCCCAAATATAGTTTATATACCTTATATTTAAAACAAGATAAACATTTACAGACTGTTGAATAGGAAACAAAAACTGTTTCAGAAGGCAGTCGTGTTCAACTGATGTACAATGAATATCATTGTTTTAACGCATTCAGGATCTCGATTTTTTAAAAAGTATTTCTGATACAGAACCAATTTATTTTAAATCAAGTATCTGATAAATATGCTATCTAGGTTGGTCATAACTTTCTTCCAAGGATCCATTACATCTTGCAGAACTGAATATGTCAAACTTACTTTTTTTTCTTCTTTCCCTGAAGTCTTACTACAATTATCAATGAATCCTATCACTATTTTAGGGGTCAATGCTACGGACCATGGGCTTCCCAGGTGACTTAGTGGTAAAGAATCTGCCTGCCAATGCAGGAGATGCAAGACGTGGGTTCGATCCCTGGGTCAGGAAGATCCCCTGGAGAAGGAAATGGCAACCCACTCCAGTATTCTTGCCTGGAGAATCCCATGGATGGAGAAGCCTTCCAGGCTACAGTCCATGGAGTCTCAAAGAGTCAGCCACGACTGAGCAAATGAGACCACAACACACTGGGCCATAACCACTACTAACTAACTCATATACAAATAAGCTTGTATGTGGGAAAGTCTGTACAATGAGTTATCTTTAAATAAATAACTTACCATTGCCAAGACATATGGAACATGTCATAAAGGAACATATACGTATGTAGCCATATAAGTACATATATACCTAAACACATATACACACATTGAAAAACGACAGATGTGATAAAAATCTCCTTCGGTTTTCAGTTTCTGAAAACACCCTTCTCTAAAGTAAAATTAAAAAAACAAACACACACAAAAAACCTTGCTTTACTTAAAATTCTTTATCTCTTTTCCCTTGGTTATTTTTTTACCTTCTTGCTTTTTACCTGAAACAGTCTTTCTTCAGACACTCCCATGACATATTTCCTCAGCTCATTCAAGTCCAAGCTCAAATTTCACTTTCTAAATATGACCTCTTCTGACAACGCAGCCTAACATTGCAACACTCCCTCTCTTATACTCCCTACATGCCTGCATTGCTTTATTTCTCTCCAGAACACATCACATGTGATCCTATATACAGACATATTTGTTATTATCACTCTACACTAGAGTGCAAACTCCACAAGGCAAAGAAGTTTTGTCTGTTTTGTTCACTCTTGTATCTCCAGTACCTAGAACAGCAGTGACACATAGTAAATATTTGATAATTACTTGTGACCTAAATAAAGAAATAAATTATTTTTAAAAAAGGAAGAAGCAGACAAATGATAAACATAAACTATTTAGAGCTCTTAGGCTAAGGAGAGTGTCACTTTGCTACATGGGTCATGTGAACATGTTGATAATTATACTACAAAATTGATGATAAACTATATTACCAAACCAACTCTTGCATCGTATGCACAAAGAATAGAATTATGAACTCATGTCAGGAAAAGTTAGGGATGGTTACTTCACAAATTTACTTCGTAAGAATATTTTAAGGTACACCTGGAGGTGGTGAATAGATCCCTGAAAGAGAAGAGCATAACAAGCCAAGAGAACAATTTGTGCACAGCAAAGAGATTTGACAGAACAGAGGATGATTGTTAAGGGTGAACTGCAATTATTCAGGAGAGCTGCAGCATAATAGTTGAGAAAGGAAAGACCAGGGAAAGAAAATCAGAGGCACGAGAGTGCCAACGAAGAAAGCCAGGCATGCCATGCTGTGGATCTAGAACTCATCTTTCCCAGAACCACCAAACAGCTTTATTCCTGGGCATGACAGCACCACACTGTCTTTTTAAAAAAGACTGTTTTGTCTGCATCAGAGATATGAAATTAAACAGAGGACAGAACATAGTCAAGGTGATTTAGAATAAGGATATTAACTAAGACAGCTGGTTGGGATGGAGGAAGAGGTAAATTTGAGAAATGTGAGATAAAAATGAGAGGTATTAAGTGATCAGTTAGAAATGAGGCCTGAGAGGACAAACAAGAATCTAGAACAACCACTAGGAATCTAGCTAGATGAAGACAGAAACCCAGGAGAAAAAGCAAGTTTGGGAATAAAGGCAATACATTTGTTTTTTGTTGTGCTGGGTGATATATCCACATAAAGATGACCAATGGGTGACTGGATCTTTGAGTAGGGCACTTGCCAGAAGCTATCAGAGGTGTCCCGTGGTGAGTCTATAGCATTCAGGCAAAGAAAGGCATGAGTCAGATGGAAGGCTTCAGGGAGAGTGAGGTAAACAAGTACAAAACAGGAAGCCTGGGAATAAAACCTTGAATGACATGAGCTTTTAAGGATCAGAGAAAGAAAAAAAGAGTTTAAGAGTATGAGAATGGGAATAAATGGCTGAAAAGAAGGAGATAACAAGGAGAGAATGATGGCACAGAGGCCAAACGAGGAGAATTTTACTCTTCCACTAAAGAAAGGAACAGTCAAAATTGTCAAGTACATCAGAAAGATAATTTAAGTGCTATCTTTCTCCTACACAGCATAGAGAGGGAGACAGATAAGACCAGAAAAAGGCTAGGAGAAAAGTAACTACCAAGATGCTTGTGCCAATATGTTCCAGATTTAAATATAGAACACCAGCAGTGTTTGGCCATCACCAGGAAATTATTCTCATTTTATGTTACTTTTTTGTTTATTTTCTAATACTGGCAAATATTACTGATCATTGTAGACACTGTAGACATACATGTGTATTTACTCCACTATTGGAAGAAATATGAAATCTACGATTGTTATGGATTAGAAATTGTATATTTGTCTTTTAGAGGTGGCATTCCTTTAAGATTTTAAAACAGAGAAAGAATTAGTTCTATGAACATGTTTAAAAATACTATCGTGTAGTCAAAGTTTAAAATAATATTCCAAATAATTTTGAGGCTTGCTTAAATAGGAATAAAGAACCTATGTTCATGCAGAACCCACTTGATGGAAGCATTAATATGCCATGCTATGTAATCACTTATACCCAAATAATTAGGTTTAACTCATAATTGCTAATTGTATTTCCACTTGGAACTAAAGAACTTGAAGGCTCTGTACTTAGAACAAATAACATATAATCAATCATCTTAGGATCAAATTATCCCAGTCCTTGAAATAAAATTAAATTTATTTGGTTATATGTTTCATAACAGCCTTCCCTGGAATTGTTATATTATTCAAAAGTTAGTAACTTCTAAAAACATATTTTTCACATTAGCACCTATTGAATTATTCAATTTTATTTATTCTATTTAAACAAAGGTACCCCCAAAATAAAATAATTTTTACTATTAACTGACTTCGTGCATGCATGCTGAGTCGTTTCAGTCATGTCCAACTCTTTGTGACCCTATGTCTGCAGCCCACCAGGCTCCTCTGTCCATGGGATTCTCCAGGCAAGAATACTGGAGTGGATTGCCATGTCCTTCTCCAGGGGATATTCCTGACCCAGGTATCAAACTGCTGTCTCCTGCCTCTCCTGCATCACAGGAGGATTTTCACCCACTGCGCTACCTGGGAAGCCACATTAATTGACTTCACATTTTTCTTAAACTAACTCTAATCACACACAGGAGTATCTAGAACATAGTCTATAAATAAAATTCATTCAAGTTAATAAAGTTAGTAAAGAAATCATTTCTGCTTTTGCTTAGGATAAAGGTCCTGACCTTTTTTCCTATACTCATATCATGAAATTAATCAGTTAAGTTTGTTAATGTTAACATTTAAAAAATTTACTGATTTTCCTCATTAATTAAAAAAATTTACATTCTCTCTCCTAAATTATTTTCAGGTTTATATGCATCTTCATGACTGCCTACTCAGTAGCATAACTCTGAACTTTTTGTACCATGACCCTGTTTTTTGTCAATTGTCTTCATTTCCTCCTATCACAAAGAAGTTCAAATGGAGAGCAGAGGAATGCCAAATGGGAGCATTATATGCCCATACTAAACTTCTATTTTTCAAGATGGATTTCTGTCTCCAATATAGCTGTATGATTCAAAGGTGCTTCAAGTTTAATGTGTTAAAAGTCAGGCTTATTATACCTTTTCCTGCATTTCTTTTTCTTGTTTTTCCTCTTTTAGGTAAATGTGCCACTGATTAGTAGTCCAGACCAGAAATGGAGTGGTCATTCTTACCGTCTCTCTCTCCATTCCTTCTCTGTTTACTTACATTCTAAGTCCTATAAGGTTGTATCTCCTAAATCTTCCCAGAATTCTATTTCAATATCTTTCCATCAAAAACTCTTTAATTGAGACTTATCTTTTTTTCAACTTGACTAATTCAGAAATTCTCTTGCTTCTGGTCTTATCCTATTTCCCTTATTATCTGAATAGGCCTAATGCATTCTCCACATTGTAATCAGAGAAACTACCAAAAGAAGTTCTGACTATGTCATTACTGTTCTTAAAATAGTGACAACAAAATTAACCAAATAAAAACATAATAACTATCATTATGTCACAATATTTAATAAAGTGAGTTCTGCAGTTGATAGCGTTGGGTCAAAAATACAGATCTACCATTTACTTGGGCTTTCTTGGTGGCTCAGTCTTTAAAGAATCTGCCTGCAATGTGGGTTCAAACCTGGGTTCAATCCCTGGGTTGGGAAGATCCCCTAGAGGAGGGCATGGCAACCCACTCCAGTATTCTTGCCTGAAGAATCCCCATGGGCAAAGGAGATTGGTGGGCTACAGTCCATGGGGTTGCAGAGTAGGACACAACTGAGCAACTAAGCACAGCACAACAATATTTACTTGCTGTGAAGCCCTGGGCAAATTATCTCAACTTTCTACATCTAAATATCATCATACTTTAAAATGTAGGACTGAAGATAATTTCTTTTTCTTAGAGTATAGTTAGGAATAAATGGAACACGGCACATGGCTTTTTGTGTGTGTGTGTGTGGCTGCCCTGGGTCTTTGGTTACCTCACGGACTTCCGTTGTTGCCCTGCGGCATGTGTGGGATTTTCATTCCCCGACCAGGGATCAAATTTGTGTCCCCTGAATTGGAAAGCAGATTTTCAACCCTGAACCACCAGGGAAGTCCCCAAGGCATTTCTACTGTTGACATTTTTAAGCTCCTGATAGGCTACATGGGAGCTATAAAGCACTTTGCATATCTCACTAATCATGACAACAGTCCCCTGATGTATGCATCATCTTCAATTTACAAATGTGTCAACTCGTGTCTTTAAAGTCAAGTAGCTTGCTGAAAATTACACAACATAACCAGGATTTCAATCCGCAGTCTAGTCTATGGATATCCCTCTCTCTGTGTCCTTTTTGATTGCCTCCGAAAGGTACTGACTGAGTGTCTGTCTGTCCCTGAGGCACTCGATGTTGTTTGAAAAGCAGGTTCACATCAGGCAGACATGACTGGTACTGCTGTAACATGCAAACTCCAAAGCATAGTAGCTAGGGAAAAGCTCTTTTTGATTTCTCCTACATTGGTCTTGTATACATTCTCCCTCATTCTTCCTCATCTTCCTTTTCCTGATGATCCATTGTAATGAAGTGCCTATAATTCCCTGACAAACTAGCTTTCCAGGCATTCTCACATTTACACGTTACACCCTTAAGCCCCTTCTCTAGTTGAAACATTTCTTCTTGTGCTTTATGATAATTTCAAAACTATCTCACCTTCTCCAAAATTCTCCTCTGCCTTTAAAACCTTTAAAGGCAGCTTTAAAACCTTCCACTCCCCTAAATTCTTTTATGTCTATATTCATCCCCTAAAATGTCACAATATTATTTTCTTGTCTCTATCTGCACTTGTTACACTATAATAGCATCCTGCTCACATGCTCTGTCTCCCCCTCACTCAACTCTGAGCACATGGAGACAAAGTTTTACCTATAATCCTATCTCTCATGCTGAACATAGCATCTGTACCTGGTAAACAGAAGATGCTTGATAATGATTGTTCAAATAAGTACACAAGTAAATATATTTTAACTGCTGTTAACATATAAGCACAATTCATTCCAGATTACTTATAAAATATTTGAAATGATAGGAGAAATCATGTCTATATATCTGAAAATTATTGTTGAATCTACCTATTCAATGGCAAAGTATTAAAAAGCTGTCAGACTAAGTAGACCTTGGACAGATGACTTAATCCATTGGAGCTTCTTTGTCTAAACAATGGATATGATAATACCTTTTCATGCATTCATTCCTTAAATATTGATTCAGGTATTTCCATTAGCCAGGTAATACTAGGTGCTAGTGATAGAATGGTGGGCAGCCTTAGGTTCCAAGCTATTCAAATTTGTATTTGATCTAGTGGAAAATTCAGCCAAGAAGAGTCATTTGTAATATAATGATGTTCTCATGGGGGAGGGTCACAGGTGAACCACAATGCTATGGGAATATGTTGAGGGAAACATATTCCTGCTTGGGAGCTGGGGTAAGGACAGCCTTTCTTTGTGACATCTAAGTCAAATGATACAAATGAATGTGCGGGTGCAAATACACAAGTGCATGTGTGTGGGTGTTTACTGGAGAGGAGGAGCAGGAGTCAGAAAGAGAGAAACAGGTGGACAGGACAGTATTTTTCAGAAACCAAAAGAAATTTAATGGCTCAATTTGAAAGACATAAGTGAAGGATTTAGACTCAAGTTTACACTCAAATATTGGAGAGGTACAGGAACTAGATCACATCAGGTCTTGTAAGACTTTCATAAAAGCTTTGACTTTATCCTTAGACCAAGAGAAACTATTAATAGGATAATGAGTCAGAATTGCATTTTTAAAAATTACTTTTTACTGGATTAGCAGGAACATCAGTTAGGAGGCTGTTAGTAATAATCCAGATGAAATATTTTGACTTAAGAATTAGTTAGAAAGCATGAAAGAAATGAACAGATTTGAGAGTTCTGAGATATAGAATTAAATAACCATCAGAACTTGACTGTGGGGCTGACGAAAGGTTGGAAACAAGGCAGAGGCTCAGGTTTCTGCCTTGGGCTACTGGTGGGCAGAAGAGCCAACTCCCAGAGGAAGCAAGGATAGTGAGCTGATAACCTATATCCCCAGAATTGTGTTGTTTTTATAGAATTGCTCTGAAGATTGTCAGAGTTTATGTACAATAGCAGCTACCTATGCCTAGTGCATCATAGCTGTTTTCTGTAGTCATTTCAACTTCCTTCTTCTCTTTTCCAAAGTTGTACCAGTAATTTAGTAACAAAACTGGGACTAGAATCCCAGGCTTCTGTTTACCAGTTCAGAGTTCTTTGTTAATGGGCTGCTGATCTATAAACAAAGATGAAACACAGGAATTTTAAAGCAAATATTCACAACTTATCTTGGAATTGCTTACAAGCTGAGAGCTATCCAACTTATTTTTAGTTTATATTTAAAATGAATCATATGTTCCAAAATGACTGACAGAAACACAGTTTTGTTTCTGAAGCCAATTCTTTTCCATCATTTTGGACATCATTCAGAGCTATAACAGACTTTCAGGGTGTTTAAAAGCATTCATCCATGACAACAACAAATGCTAATTATCATAAAAAATAAACAGCTCCTGTTAACATCGTTCTAAGAATTTCTCCTACTCCAGCACTATATTTCATCTATCATCCCATCTGTTTTGGGGGTGGGAACAAAGACTGGATGAAAGTATAATTATCATGTATCAAACTGGACAACACAACAAAATAGAAATGAATATAAATGAGAGGAAGAGCACACATAATAAATCTGGAAAGGGAAAAAAGAAACATAAATAAAATGCACACTTCATGCTGCAATGAACAGCAGATATGTTAAGTCCATAATGAAGTTAATAATGTTTATCTCATTGGGTATAAGGTGGAGGTTCTCCCATTTCAGTTCACAGCCCTAGCTGTCACCACATTTTCTCCCACATGATCAAATAGTCATCTTGTTCAATTGGGAAGTTTACAAATTTTCTCTGCTGAGTTCTGTTGTTAAAATTCCACCTTGAGACTTTTAAACATACCCAAACAAACAAAAAAAAGCCTACTTCTATATATGTATGAACACATTTCAAAGAGAATCTTCTATGTATCTTTGAGTCAGCTCTAGTCTCCTAAAAAAAAATCAAGAATAGCAAAGTTCTCAAAAGTCTGTTAAATTAAAGGGAAGAGCACACATAATACAGAGGTTACAGAGCTAATTATTTCACTACAAATAATACTAAAAACATGAGTAATTTCATGTCCTCAGTTAGAAACTAGAAACTCAAGAAGGGCCAGGAGTCTGTTTCTTTTATTGGCATATACTCACACCTGGTATTGTCCCTGGCATATAGCAGATGTTTAATTAAAATTTGTTGGATAAAATATTGCATAAAATGAAGCATTAAAATGCTTTTTCTCCCCTCAGATGATTTTTAAGGATACCTATTCTATGAATAATCCTGTAATGACTCTTAGCATTCATATTGAAATATCAAAGACTTTTGGAATATGTAAGTATTGATATCATATTCAAGTGTTAGTTGTGGTAAAGTTTCTTTTAAATAGTAACTTAAACTTTTTAAATAAGCTTAATCTCAGGTCAAGTTTCCATTAAAATCTATATATCTAATTAACTGACTATATATATATGTGTGTGTGTGTTTAAATTCATCTCAATTAAGTAAATACTTAGAATAATACTCAAGCAAAAGATCAATTATATATGAAACACTGCTTTGCCAAACTATGATGTGACTTTGATTACAAATCTTTTTATCCCTTTATTCAATCACTCAAGAACCACATATATGAAATAAAAATGTCAAACCCATATGCATACAAACAGAATAGTAAGAAAAGGTGGTATATCGTAAACATTTCAGACATTTGCCAACTTTCTTTCTACTATGAGGGGCTTGAAGATAATAAATAAGTAAAAAATATCACATCTAACATACATATATATGTATTATATATGTGTGTATGTACCATGTGTATGTGCATGTACATATGAGGATATATAATAGTCAGAGTTCACCTGCATTATAACAGGAAGGAAAGGGGAAGTAAATAAGCAGAGATTCACAATGAATTTATATTCATATTATGAATATTTCTATATATGACCCGGAGAAGGCAATGGCAACCCACTCCAGTACTCTTGCCTGGAAAATCCCATGGACGGAGGAGCCTGCTAGGATGCAGTCCGTGGGGTCGCGAAGAGTCAGACACGACTGCAACTTCACTTTCACTTTTCACTTTCATGCACTGGAGAAGGAAATGGCAACCCACTCCAGTGTTCTTGCCTGGAGAATCCCAGGGATGCTGGAGCCTGGTGGGCTGCCGTCTATGGGGTCGCACAGAGTCGGACACGACTGAAATGACTTAGCAGTAGCAGCAGCAGCATATATGACCATTCATAAACATAAGAGGAGCTTTCCAGGTGGCACTAGTGGTAAAGAGACTGCCTCGTTTTGCCTGGTGAATCCCATGGATGGAGAAGCTTGGCAAGCTACGGTCGATAGGGTTGCACAGAGTTGCACACGACTGAAGTGACTTAGCACACATGCAAACGTAAGTGGAACAATTTGCAACTGAGCTAGCCCTGGAAAATCATGTTATACATGCTCAGAGAAACCATTCACATAGAGCTTGCCATTCATAATTTGCCATATATAACTTTATCAATGACAGAAAATAATGATTTAGAATAAAACAATGCAATAAATTTAGTAACTATTTTAAGATAAAAAACACATCAAAGGTATTTAGGTTATTTCAGGAATTTAAGTATTCTTTCTAAAGTTAAGTTTTAAATAAAAATTTTACTTTTTTTTAATAAAAAATGCAAAATTACACGTGTGTGTGCAAGCATGTGCTCTGTTGTGTCTGACTCTTTGTGACCCAGTGGACTGTAGCTGCCAGGTTCCTCTGCCTATGGAATTTTCCTGGCAAGAATATTAGAATGGGTTTCCATTTCCTACTCCACGGAATCTTCCTGACCCAAGGATCACACTGTGCCTCTTGTCTCTTGTGTCTCCTGCACTGATTGGCAGATTCTTTACCACTGTGCCACCTGGGAAAAGCTCACAAAATTACACTATTAATGTATATATAGACTTACTCTTTCTTATCCCATTATTTAAAAAATTTCAAATTATTTACATTGTTTCTCCAACCCTGTAACTCCCTGTTTCTCTGTTCTCTTGGGAGAGCTCCTATCTGTCAGCTCATAGATAGTTAACTTTATTGGCAAATGGATTAATTTCTGCACATACTTCTAAATACTGCATTCATAAAGTGTGCTTCAGGTGTATTTGTAGAGAATTTAATTTCAAATGAATTTCATTTTTGATGTAAACATAAAGGCATAGTGAAATGTCTTTGAATAAAATAAGCATAAGATATTAAGAAGAGGTGGCAAGAATACACAGAAGAAATGTACAAAAAAGATCTTCATGACCAAGATAAGTACAATGGCGTGATCACTCACCTGGAGCCAGACATCTTGGAATGTGAAGTCAAGTGGGCCTTAGAGAGCATCACTACGAACAAAGCTAGTAGAGGTGATGGAATTCCAGTTGAGCTATTTCAAATCATGAAAGATGATGCTGTGAAAGATGATGCTTCACTCAATATGCCAGCAAATTTGGAAAACTCATCACTGGCCAAAAACTGGAAAAGGTCATTCTTCATTCCAATCCCAAAGAAAGGCAATGCCAAAGAATGTTGAAACTACTGCACAATTGCACTCATCTCACACGCTAGTAAAGTCATGCTCAAAATTCTCCAAGCCAGGCTTCAGCAATATGTGAACCGTGAACTTCCAGATGTTCAAGCACGTTTTAGAAAAGGCAGAGGAACCAGAGATCAAATTGCCAACATCCGCTGGATCATGGAGAAAGCAAGAGAGTTCCAGAAAAACATCTATTTCTGCTTCATTGACTATGCCAAAGCCTTTGACTGTGTGGATCACAATAAACTGTGGAAAATTCTGAAAGAGATGGGAATACCAGACCACCTGACCTGCCTCTTGAGAAACCTGTATGCAGGTCAGGAAGCAACAGTCAGAACTGTACATGGAACAACAGACTGGTTCCAAATAGGAAAAGGAGTACGTCAAGGCTGTATATTGTCACCTTGCTTATTTAACTTATATGCAGAGTACATCATGAGGAACGCTGGGCTGGAAGAAGCACCAGCTGGAATCAAGATTACTGGGAGAAATATCAATAACCTCAGATATGCAGATGACACTACCCTTATGGCAGAAAGTGAAGAGGAACTCAAAAGCCTCTTGATGAAAGTGAAAGAGGAGAGTGAAAAGGTTGGCTTGAAGCTCAACATTCAGAAAACAAAGATCATGGCATCTGGTCCCATCATTTCATGGGAAATAGATGGAAAAACAGTGGAAACAGTGTCAGGCTTTATTTTTTTGGGCTCCAAAATCACTGCAGATGCTGATTGCAGCCATGAAATTAAAAGACGCTTGCTCCTTGGAAGGAAAGTTATGACCAACCTAGATAGCATATTACAAAGCAGAGACATTACTTTGCCAACCAAGGTCCGTCTAGTCAAGGCAATGGTTTTTCCCGTGGTCATGTATGGATGTGAGAGTTGGACTGTGAAGAAAGCTGATCGCCGAAGAATTGATGCTTTTGAACTGTGGTGTTGGAGAAGACTCTTGAGAGTCCCTTATACTGCAAGGAGATCCAACCAGTCCATTCTAAAGGAGATCAGTCCTGGGTGTTCATTGGAGGGACTGATGCTAAAGCTGAAACTCCAATACTTTGGCCACCTCATGCGACGAGTTGACTCACTGGAAACGACTCTGATGCTGGGAAAGGTTGGGGGCGGGAGGAGAAGGGGACGACGGAGAATGAGATGGCTGTATGGCATCACCGACTCTGTGGACATGAGTTTGAATGTAGTCCGGGAGTTGGTGATGGACAGGGAGGCCTGGCGTGCTGTGATTTATGGGGTCGCGGAGAGTCGGACACGACTGAGCGACTGATCTGATCTGATCTGATTTAGACCCTTGATAAACATCTTAATGTGAAAGTTCTTATCACTAGGTAATAGTCAAAAGTTTATAGTTTCTTCACCAATATAACTTCCAAGGAAATTATTACTTTATTTTACTTTTTACTTTCTTTATATTTCTGAGACTTTATTTGATATTTCAAGATAACCATTCATATATAAAATAACATGCATTACAACAAAAAGCACAGACAAGCTCTAGCCAGCAAATATTCATTTAAAGACACAAAAATAAATACCATGAGAGTGACTAAACTGAACTGAAGCCCTCATGTATGCATATATACAGTTCCCAAAACTCTTAAGAATTTCAATGGGTATTTTAACATGCTATACAGATAGAAAGGTTATTATTTTTCATATACATTCTTTGCACACAAATAATTACAGAAAATGTTAAGGCAAAATTCTGAATTTCTTTATTTCTCTAGATTTGTTGATAAGTTTCAGTGACAGCTCATTATAAGACTTTACTTTGGGAAAATACATTGAAACTGGTAGAAAAAAATTGTTTGAATAAATGTTTCAATATGATATTTCATACTATCTCTATCCTTCATCCAATACTATAGCTCACAGTAACTTATCATTCCCAGAACAAACGTGCTTATTTTACACATACACAGGAAAAAAAATGTATGATTTAGTTGTTCTTTATTTGGATATATGTAATTAGTGTTTGATTACAAATGTTTTTCTATCCCTTAATTTTAAAACAAAAAATAATAATACAGCAAGAATCTCAAATGAGTTTCAGAAAATTATCTATATTTAAAGCATAGCCCCAAAGGCTACTGATTTTTTCTTACCAGTGCTGTCATCATAGACAACTGTGACAGTTTTCCACTTGAAGAACTGCACCAGGTCCAAAATGGCACGGCTGAGTGAAGAGAAGTCTGGGTAGAGACTGACATAGAAGGAATCTTTGTTGTCTGACACCTGGTGCTTCCAGCGGGTCTGGATGTGGGGAACCCCCAGAGCATTGCAGATAGACTGAACTGCATTTGCTGAAGAGCTGTGTGAAGGCCCGAAGATGGCAGCCACCCCAAGAGACAGCTGATCACAGGCTGCAGAGGAGACAGAAGTCTGTCAGTAATGAGAGGAGATGCTAGTGAGCCAACAGTGTCACATTATCATTGCCCCAAAGGCATCATCCTGAAGGATGATTTGTTTGCCCTTAATATAACATCTACATCTAGCTGATTTTACATTTTGCCTAACTCCAGATATTCTGTTTGTTAGAAGGGAAATTCACCCTGACATCTACAGCCTAATGTTCAAATATAATAACTCTATAAATAATGTCAAGGGAGGAGAGGGGGAAGGAGAAAGAGGGAGAATATTTTAGAATTTAAGGGGTGAATACTCATTTTTCAAAAATACTTCATATCCAGGGGATACTTCAGGGAAATACTTCAAATTAGGGGAATAAAGTGTTCCTTCCCAAATTCACTGGTCATCCTCTACAATTTCAAATTCTGAAACAGAATCTATCTATTTTTCATACCCCATCTGAAAAGCTATGGATGGGCACATAGTTTAGTATCTGCAATATCTGATGATATACGTCAAGCTGTGCATACAAATGCCCATACAAAACCTGACATGAGTCACAGAGGGTGATTTCATAGGGATTAATCTCATTGAGTAGGAAGAACATCAAAGCATTTAATTAAATACAGAAATATTTAGTCATCTTTATTTATTTGGCTTTTGGATACTGTAAGACTTTTATGATGCACTAAATTAGTTTTAAGTTTATATTTTTGTATAGAAAATTTTATTCACATAAATAATAATTATAGTAATTAAGAGACACATAAACAAATTAGAAGGTATTCAGACAGGAATAGCAAAACTGTGACAGGACTTTAAATTGTGTAAAGCAACTGGTAAGTCTGGTTCTAGAAAGTCAATAATTACTGCAAATATGAAACTAATCTTTAAATACATGAAGAATCTGATCTGTGAAAGAGGCTAAATTTTATTTCTTTTGACTGGAAAAGGAAGAATTAGGGCAAATGTATAGAAGTGTCTCATGAATTCTGACACAATTTAAGAGAAGAAATGTTCAAATGTGGAAGTCTGTTCCAAGAGGCAACAGTCTGTCTATCCCTGAAAATATATAAGGATGACTAAAATATTTAATAGATGACTGTTGTTACTGGGATTTAGGGATCAATTAGATTTTCAGTCTTAATCCTTTCAAAAGAGTTTGTCATTCTACTGTGCAAAATTTACTGATTTTTCCTTCAAAGATTTTGCCACATAAAATGCAATTTGATGGATAGATTCTTAAGCACAGAGATATTTAATAAATAAATTTTAGTTAGAAAAAAAAGCAGCACATTTGTTTAATCTTTTTTCAAAAATTCAATTTGGTATAAATATATAGTTTTTGAATACATATAGATTCTTACTTTTAAAGTAATAATCAGAATTCTGAATCAGTAGAAACTTTGGAGCCTCAAGTTTTTCACTCACATAAATTTTAATTCACATACATTGAAAATAAAAGATCTTCCTTCTCTAGATTTTTGACAAGTCACAAATCAAGAAAAGTTAAAAACATTATATTAACTTATACAGAGCTTCTGAAGTGTGTTTCAAAGAAAAAAATAGAGTTTTGGGGTATCAGAGGAGTCATTTAAAAGCAATATATGATTCAAATAATAATTCAAATTCTAATACATCAGAGTTTATTGAGCAAAACACTATTATCTATTAAAAATATAAGATCATATATCAGTGAAAATTTAAACATTGAACTTACATTCTTGCTGGGAAAAATCAATTTTACAAAGTTTAACAATGTCCAAATGAATTGATATTTTATAATGAATCATATCAGTATTGCATATATTATTGAGGCCTCATAAGATCCAAAACTATAATAGGTCTCTCCTTTTTATTAGTGGGCTTCCCTGGTAGCTCAGCTGGTAAAGAATCCACCTGCAATGAAGAGACCCCAGTTCGATTCCTGGGTTGGGCAGATCTGCTGAAAAAGGGATTGGCTACCCACTTCAGTATCCTTGGGTTTCACTGGCGGCTGAGATGGTAAAGAATCTGCCTGTAATGTGTTGGGAAGATCCCCTGGAGAAGGGAACAGGCTACCCACTCCAGTATTTTGGCCTGAGAACTCCAGACACGACTGAGCGACTTTCACTTCATATTATCTCTTTACATATTGCTGTGCCACCCAAGCAGTCATAGGTCAACAAGCAAGTGCTTCACAAGACAAGATCCAAACCATGACATCCACCATTTCAATATCTTACAAAGAAAGTTATTCATACACTTATTTGAGCTTTTTCAGCTTCAGGGAAAAGTCACTTCAGGAATTAGATTCCCAATGGATTTTTAATGAGTGAAAAATTTGTAAATACTTTTTAATATTCTATAAACCAAATGAGTTTACTACCTCATAATTTTGCTAAGATATTCCCAAGGTAGTAAGATGTTTGTTATCAGAACATTCTAGTCTACTTTTTTTTTTTATTATGTTGCTACTTTGAAGTCACCATTAGGAAATCTTTTAATATTTTATTTATACTGTACACATATTCCATATTCTTTGGTCTAAATTATTTCATTTGAGACAGAGCTTCTTCTTCCTAATGGAAATAATCATGAACGATATCACTAATCAAATGCTCTTGTCTTGCAGCTAATGACTTATTTTACAATTATGATGACACTTGTCATATTTCACAATAACCTTTACCCCCTTTTTCAGCCTTCAAAACCTTTCATCACCCTGACATGGTTCTGAAATGTGGAAACTTATTTTTATTCATAAAGATATGAATTCAAAGGGCAGGCAGAACATAGGCTTTGATAAACACTAGTTAGCTGGGGGAAAAGAAGGATACTTTCATCTTAAGAAATATTATATCTTATCAACTGCCATTAATATTAATGAATTTAGAAGAACTCTGTACTGAGTTAGAATTATAAGTAATTATGTACATTTCTATCAATGTAAGGTAGCTAATAAAACAATATTAGCATTACAGAATAGCAAGCACTGTCTTAAAAATAAGAATTTAGAACAAACGCTTTCTAAGTCTACTCCTTTGAGAAAATCTACCTTATGGAATTTAATTTCATGAATGCTAACTATGAAAAAGAAAAGATCACCTACTTAGACAAAGTAAGCCAATGAAAACATCTCTCAAAATATATTTATTGCTAAAACTGTTGTTTGGTTAAAATAATGCCTTGACAGTAGTTTCTCTATTATTCTTTCATATATATATTAAACTCATATCTCAGAAAATTATATTTCTACTCTTATATTGAAAATACAGCTTTATAAAATAATAAAATTCATAAGGTATTTTTATTATTTCTTCATGTAATCCAATTTTTATATCATTAGCCATTTATTCTCAGTTACGAAAAGAAATATCAAGTGGCTAAAAAATAGGCAACATAAATGAAAGATTGATCAAATTTTTCCAATTAAGTTTTAAAATGGGCTGACGTTTTTAAGTCACTTGGAACCATAGAACTTTCAAGATACTCAGTAAATTAAGACCACAGTAGAATTGACACATAATGCAAATAAAAATATAAAATTGGATTATAAACCTTAGTAAAACCCACTGATGGTATTGTTTTATTTTAGTAGGTTCTTAAAATAGGAATAGTTTAGTAGTAAAACAAAAGAATTAATGGTGGAAAAGAAAACAACTTCACCATCCCAGACCTAACTACATTTCATGTTATAAGCAAATTTTTTTCAGCAGGTAATCATATCACTTTACCTTTCCAGAAAAAAAATGTAAATGCAGCTCAAAAAGAAATATTTTCATGAAAATATTTCTAGTGACTTAATACTTTGTGGATTAAGAAATCTCTTAAGGATAGCTAAAAATTTGAATTTCAGAAAACACACTATTAAATACCTATCAATTACCTTTTTTGGATGCTTCAAAACTGTCATAGAGGTTTATCTTCTGGGTGTCATAGGTTAGGGTGGTATTGGGCAACAAGGTTCTGTTTCTGTTGATTGTGTTCACAGCAAATCTGAATGCAAGTTCCTCAGCTCCCATTGGGCCAGATTCCACATATTCAAAAATACCACCTGGCAAAGAAAGGAAAAATCACAAAGTTCTTACAAGACAGAGAAAATTTTGGAAGGTATCTATACTTTTATGTATGTGTTTGGGTACTTAATTTGTGTGAGTGTGTGTGAGTGAGTATATGTGATTTGTCTAAGAAGGTGGAGTATGAATACTTCAAATATTCAAACAAAAATTTGAATTTACACCCTTTAACATAAATTCACACTGGCAAAATTTCTTTGATATTGATATCAAAATTTTATATGATTTGAATATGACTTTGCCTTTTAATTTAGTAGCTGCTTCTTTTAGGGCCTAGGTATATATAGATCCTGCATTTAGTACTGAACTCAAAGATTTGCACACAGTTCCAAAATAATCAGTCCTCTATATTGATACAAAGCTATAAGGTTAGCATTGGGAAAACTGTATTAAATTTGTCTCTGTTAATTCAGACACCTGATTTCCTTAGCATAATTTTTAATAGTTTTAAGTTTAATAATAACTTACCATGTTAAAAACCCAAAATACTTATTCACTTGCAAATTGCAGCATTTTACTTGCAAGAAAAAGAATAAAGTAGCATTTTCTACGTGTTTTATTCTATATCCTTTTTCAGAAAACACTTGACATTTTTGAAAGATAGCTCTCCCAAACCATGAAAATTCCTTCAGTTCAGTTCAGTTCAGTCGCTCAGTTATGTCGGCAGTGAATAACACTGCAGCAAATAATTTTGGTCATAAAATGTGGAATATAATTTAACCACGTCTTCTTTTTACTTGCCACTTTCCACCAGCTGTGTCCCAGACCAGGCCCCTCAGTTGTGTCCCAGCCTTGATATCATCTCTCTCTCTTCAGTCGTGAGTGACCTCACTGAGACCTTTGTCTCCAAGAGAATCTCTCCCTTGTTGGTTTGGTGAATGAAATGAAAGGGGGACCACCTGATAGCTGACATCCTCCAACCTCTGACTTTAGGAAACCAAAACACTAAAAATAATGAACATTTATTTTTCTCCCTTTCAAACTTAACACCATGTGCTCTCAGCACAGTCATTCACAAATCAAACTCCCTTGAAGAGGACATTTCCACAGCTTGCAATTCATATCTCATCAAAAGTCTTGACACATGAATGTCAGGAGACTATACTATCAGCACACTACCTATTCTAAATGAGTAAGAAGTCATGATATGATAATAATTCCTCCAAATATGAGGAATTAGGACTCAGAAGATACCACAGTTATTGGACAAATTTATATTCAGGAAGAATTGGAAATATTTCATTTTACATCATATTAGTTGGAAATATTTCTCTTATTTTTTCAATTAATTTGATGGTATGGTTACAGAACAGCCAATTTATTGTGAAATTATACTCTGAATATATTTTAAATCATGGAAGGTTATGCTAAGCAGAAGGATAATAAGTATTTATTGACATCCAAATACTTAATGAGTGTCAAGAACAAAATTAGTGGTCATGTATGTGGAGGAGAACAGTGGTATGAGCATGGACTCCAGAGCCAAACTGTCTTTACTTTCTGGCTCTGCCACTTGTCATCCCAGGCAAATTGGGCAGTTGCTTAAATCTTCAGTCTGAGTTTCTTCATCTCTAAAAAAAGAGATGATGATGGAGCTAGTATATAGAGTTATTAATAGAGAGCAAATTGTCTCATAACAAAGCACTTAGAATCAGTGATGACCATAGAGCAAACACTACATAAGTGTTTAAGATTTCACTGAGTTTTCAAAGCAATCCCAAGTAGTATAATTTTACAGAAAACAATCCTGTGACCAAAGATTCTGCAGCTATCAAATGATAGAGGCATTAGAATCTGTTCATGCCTGACTTGAAAGCCTTGCTTATTCCACTACAAATTAGTAATTTTCTTCAAAATTTCATTCAGGCAAATACAAAAAAATTTCTAATTCCTAAAACGTGAGATAAGATGACTTCAATAAAAATATTCAGTTAGAAATGCAAGATCATATATATGGAACAGAAAAATAATTGAGTAATTGGAAAGTACTTCTTAAGCTTAATTAGGAACACAGAATTGATTCCAGAAATGCAAACCTGAAGTCATTTCTTAACAGCAAAATAAAATGAAAAACGTAATCTTCTACTTTTTTCTGTTCAAATTTTAATTTGAATGTGGTTTAAGTGCAAAATGGGGAAAATCCCCTGGAGAAGAGCATGGCAACCCACTCCAGTATTCTTGCCTGGAGAATCCCATGGACAGAGAGAAGCTGGGCAGGTTACAGTCCATAAGGTCACAAAAGGCAGATATGACTTAAGCAACTTATCATGCATAAACAGAAAATAAGGATACAGAAATGGTCAACACATGATGATAGCAGGTTCAGTTAAGTTCAGTTGCTCAGTTGTGTCTGACTCTTTGCGACCCCATGAATCACAGCATGCCAGGCCTCCCTGTCCATCACCAAATCCTGGAATTCCCTCAAACTCATGTCCATCGAGTCAGTGATGCCATCCAGCCATCTCATTCTCTGTCGTCCCCGTCTTCTCCCACCCCCAATCCCTCCCAGCATCAGTCATTTCTAGTGAGTCAACTTGTCGCATGAGGTGGCCAAAGTATTAGAGTTTCAGCTTCAGCATGAATCCTTCCTACGAACACCCAGGATTGTTCTCCTTTAAAATGGACTGGTTGGATCTCCTTGCAGGCCAAGGGACACTCAGGAGTCTTCTCCAGCACCACAGTTCAAAAGCATCAATTCTTCGGCGATCAGCTTTCTTCACAGTCCAACTCTCACATCCATACATGACCACAGGAAAAACCATAGCCTTGACTAGATGGACTTTTGTTGGCAAAGTAATGTCTCTGCTTTCTAATATGCTATCTAGGTTGGTCATAACTTTCCTTCCAATAAGTAAGCGTCTTTTAATTTCATGGCTGCAGTCAGCATCCGCAGTGATTTTGGAGCCCAAAAAAATAAAGCCTGACACTGTTTCCACTGTTTCCCCATCTATTTCCCATGAAGTGATGGGACCAGATGCCATGATCTTTGTTTTCTGAATGTTGAGCTTCAAGCCAACCTTTTCACTCTCCTCTTTCACTTTCATCAAGAGGCTTTTGAGTTCTTCTTCACTTTCTGCCATAAGGGTGGTGTCATCTGCATATCTGAGGTTATTGATATTTCTCCTGGCAATCTTGATTCCACCTTGTGCTTCTTCCAGCCCAGTGTTCCTCATGATGTACTCTGCATATAAGTTAAATAAGCAGGGTGACAATATACAATCTTAATGTACTCCTTTTCCTATTTGGAACCAGTCTGTTGTTCCATGTCCAGTTCTAACTGTTGCTTCCTGACCTGCATATAGGTTTCTCAAGAGGCAGGTCAGGTGGTCTGGTATGCCCATCTCTTTCAGAATGTTCCACAGTTTATTGTGATCCACACAGTCAAAGACTTTGGAATAGTCAATGAAGCAGAAATAGATGTTTTTCTGGAACTCTCTTGCTTTCTCCATGATCCAGCGGATGTTGGCAATTTGATCTCTGGTGCCTCTGCCTTTTCTAAAACCTGCTTGAACATCTGGAAGTTCACGGTTCACATATTGCTGAAGCCTGGCTTGGAGAATTTTGAGCATGACTTTACTAGCATGTGAGATGAGTGCAATTGTGTGGTAGTTTGAGCATTTTTGGCATTGCCTTTCTTTGGGATTGGAATGAAGACTGACCTTTTCCAGTCATGTGGCCACTGTTGAGTTTTCCAAATCTGCTGGCATATTGAGTGCAGCACTTTCACAGCATCATCTTTCAGGATTTGAAATAGCTCAATTGGAATTCTATCACTTCCACTAGCTTTGTTTGTAGTGATGTTCTCTAAGGCCCACTTGACTTCACATTCCAAGATGTCTGGCTCCAGGTGAGTGACCACGCCATCATGATTATCTTGGTCATGCAGATCTTTTTTGTACAGTTCTTCTGTGTATTCTTGCCACCTCTTCTTAATATCTTCTGCTTCTGTTAGGTCCCTACCATTTCTGTCCTTTATAGAGCCCATCTTTGCATGAAATGTTCCCTTGCAATCTCTAATTTTCTTGAAGAGATCTCTTGTTTTTCCTATTCTGTTGTTTTCCTCTATTTCTTTGCATTGATCGCTGAAGAAGGCTTTCTTATCTCTCCTTGCTATTCATTGGAACTCTGCATTCAGATGCTTATATCTTTCCTTGTCTCCTTTGCTTTTCGCTTCTCTTCTTTTCACAGCTATTTGATAGCAGGTTACAACTTTCCTATCCTTCACCTCTCTTCAAAATAACAATCTACTTTGACAATTATGTGTCAGAGTCCTCTAATATTGAGACTACACCAACTCTGTGGCCCAAAAATTTCCTCCAGGTTTTATGTCCAAGAAAAACTGTATATCTATGTTCTTCAAAATAAGAAGAAATATTGTATGACATCTCTTATATGTGGAATCTAAATAGAAATGATACAAATGAACTTACAAGACAAGAAACAGACACACAGACTTTAAGAACAAGCTTATGGTTGCCAGAGGGAAGGACGGTGGAAAAGAATAGTTAGGGAGTTTATGATGGACAGGTACACAGTGCTATATTTAGAACGGATAATCAACAAGGAACCTACTGTAGAGCACATGGAACTCTGCTCAAAGTTATGCGCAATATGAATGGGAGGGGAGTTTGGGGGAGAATGGATACCTGACTATGTATGACAGAGTCCTTTCATTGTTCACCTGACACTATCACAGCATTGTTAATTGGCTATACCTCAATATAAAACAAAAAGTTCAAACAGTTAAAAAAAAAAAAAGAAGAAGAAAGAAAAGCATGTACAAGAATATTCATAGTAGGGCTTCCCTGGTAGATCAGCTAGTAAAGAATCTGCCTGCAGTGCAGGAGACCCTGGTTTGATTGCTGGGTTGGGAAGATCCCCTGGAGAAGGGATAGGCTACACAATCCAGTATTTTTGGGTTTCCCTCGTGGCTCAGATGGTAATGCAGCCACCTGCAATGTGGGAGACCTGGATGTGATCCCTGGGTTAGGAAGATCCTCTGGAGAAGGGCATAGCAACCTACTACAGTATTTTTGCCTAGAGAATCCCTATGGACAGAGGTACACACCAATACAAAACAGAAAGTTTAGAGGGAGAACACAGTGGCAGAGAAGTAGGTGGATGTGGAGTACATCTCTCTCCATGGATACATCAGGAATACACCTTCAGACACAGAAGTGCACGCAGAACACCAGCTGAGAACAGACAGGAGTACTTGACCAATGGAAAAGAATATATCAGTTCAGTTTAGTTCAGTCGCTCAGTCATGTCCAACTCTTTGCGACCCCATGAATCACAGCACGCCAGGCCTCCCTGTCCATCACCAACTCCCAGAGTTCACTCAAACTCATGTCCATCAAGTTGGTGATGCCATCCAGCCATCTCATTCTCTGTTGTCCCCATCTCCTCCCACCCCCAATCCCTCCCAGCATCAGAGTCTTTTCCAGTGAGTCAACTCGTCGCATGAGGTAGCCAAAGTATTGCAGTTTCAGCTTTAGCATCAGTCCTTCCAATGAACACCCAGGATTGATCTCCTCCAGAATGGACTGGCTGGATCTCCTTGCAGTCCAAGGGACTCTCAAGAGTCTTCTCCAGCACCACAGTTCAAAAGCATCAATTCTTCGGCGATCAGCTTTCTTCACAGTCCAACTCTCACATCCATACATGACCACGGGAAAATATAGAACGATGTAAAACTTGGTAGGATGAAGGAAGCAGGGGAAAAAACAGGAGTGTTAGTAGGACTGGACCTGTCCTCGGAAGGTGAAGGAACTGAAGCAGGGGTCCAATCCCCAAGGCTGGGCAACTGTCTAAGTCAGAGGAGAAACATTTAAGGCTGAGATTTGATCTGGGGAAGTCTAAATGGAATGAGAACAGACAGTTCTTGCCACAGCCCTACATACCCCAGGCAGGAATGAGGGTCTCCTGGAAGGGGCAGGGGCTGGGAACTGGAGTTTAGGGATTGTGGAGCAATCCCAGGTGAGAGCTGCTGTTGACCGTGGAAAGAGGGATGTGAGGGAAAGATCTTGGTGGGAAATGCCTGTAGAGGAAATCTAGGTAGCCATGGAAGCAAGGCACTACTGCTGAGTCACGCGTAGGGGATGGAGCCATCACCATATCCTCTCTCTCCATGCGCCGGCCTCAGCAGCTGTACAATAGAGCCTGGCCCGTCAAATGACTTAGGCACTGAACTACAGAGTAGGACCCCACCCAGGGTGCTCCTTTCAGTGACTGATGCATGGAACTACAAAGTAGGATCCCAACCAGGGTGCCCAAGTGCCTGTCGCGCCAAACAACAGAGAAGGACCCCAGGCAAGGGAGCCCTCTAAGTGCCTGTATGGGCAGAGCCATGGAGAAAGACTGGCCAAACAGGCCTTCTGACTGCCAGCTACAAGAGGCTCAAGAAAGAACTCTGATAGGGCCATAACTCCTGCTGCGGAGGCAGTCCGAGTCCCTGCACACTTGGTGCCACCAGGGTCCCCACAAGCCAAGCAGCTGCACCACCTTCACGATCAACTCTCACTGGGGCAGAGCTGCCACAGGAGAAAAAAAAAATCTTGTGTTTATGCTCACAGTGTCGTTTCAGTCCTGTCTGACTCTTTGCGACTCTGTAGACAGTGGCCTGCCAGGCTTCTCTGTCAGAGAGGGGGTTTTCCAGGCAAGAATACTGGAGTGTATTGCCAAAACTGGTTGCCATACCCTTCTAGAGCATTGTATTTCCTACTACCCTAGACTCCAACCCCTCTGAGTACCTGGTGCTGCCAGAGCCCCTGTGACCCAAGCAGCTGCACCACCTCCACACCTGATCCTCACAGGGGCAAACCCAAGCCCTTCATGGTAGCCTCAGGAGCTAAACCCCAGTGGACAACCCACATGTAGAGGTAGAAATAAAACCACACTTGAAACCCAGGGGCAGTGTGGCTAAGGAAAAAGACCCAAAACCTTCCCACCAGCTGTACAAGCTGCAGATTAAATCCACACGACGAATAAGAAGACTCTGTGTCTATGGAATATATAAAAGGCCATTGAGAGTGCCCACAAAAGGAAATGCACTAGCTCTAATAGCTGTGGACACTGGAGGCAAGAACACACAGGAGTAGGACGAGATTAGAATCTGAGTAGCCTCCACAGAAGGTCCAGAGATCAGCAAGTGTTGGAGGGCATCCTAGGGAGGTAGGGTAAACTGTGATTCCCGGTATGGGAAAGGACTCTGACAGCAGTGACTCAAGAAAAACATTTTTGACTTGTTCTGTAGATTCTTTTGGATTTTTTTTCCCTTTTTTACCCCTCTGTTGTAGTTGTCAATTTTATTGGCACTGAAAAAATCCAATTAAACTTGAGCTATTTCTTTTTTTCTTTTTCCTCAGACACAATTTTTACTGTCATAAACCTCTACTTCTACATTGGGCTTTTGCAGTTCTGTGGAGCTTTCCTCTTTTTTTCCTTTTCTTTTTTTTTAAATTTTTAATTGTGTAAGCCTATTATTATTTTTTCTACATTTATTCCTTTGTTTGCTTTTCCTTTCCCCTCACAGTTAATCTTTAACATATATAAATCGTCTTTATCTACCTATATTTAACTTTGTATATCTATTCTTTCTTTTCTTTCTCTCCTTTCCTCTCAACATATTTGTTAGATTTAATTTCATTGCTTTATTCCCCACTTGGCACCTTGCTTCAGTTTTGTTATCCAGTTTGTGCTTTACTTAATTTTGTTCTGGTAGATATAATTGATGCTTTTGAACTGTGGTGTTGGAGAAGACTCTTGAGAGTCCTTTGGACAGCAAGGAGATTCAACCAGTCCATTCTAAAGGAGATCAGTCCTGGGTGTTCATTGGAAGGACTGATGCTGAAGCTGAAGCTCCAATACTTTGGCCACCTCATGCAAAGAGTTGACTCACTGGAAAAGACTCTGATGCTGGGAGGGATTGGGGGCAGGAGAAAGGGATGACAGAGAATGAGACGGCTGTATGGCATCACCAACTCAATGGAAGTGAGTCTGAGTGAACTCCGGGAGTTGGAGATGGACAGGGAGGCCTGGCGAGCTGTGATTCATGGGGTGGCAGAGAGTCGGACACGACTGAGCAACTGAATGGAACTGAACTGAACTGAACTGAAGGAGACAAAAGAACTGTACACATAAAATAATAATACCCTAATGAAAGAAATCAAAGATGACATAAACAGAGATATTCCATGTTCCTGGGAAGAAAGAATCAATATTGTGAAAATTATACTACCAAATGCAATCCACAGATTCAGTGAGATCCCTATCAAATTACCAGTGGTGTTTTTCACAGAACTAGAACAAAAATTTTCACAATTCGTATGGAAACACAAAAGACCCTAAATAGCCAAAGACGTCTTGAGAAAGAAGAATGGAGCCGGAGAAATCAAGCTTCCTGACTTCATATTATACTACAAATCTACAGTCATCAAGACAGTATGGTACTGGCAGAAAACCAGAAATATAGAAAAGTGGAACAAGATAGAAAGCGCAGAAATAAACCCATGCACCTATGGGTACCTTATTTTTGACAAAGGAAGCAAGAATAGACAATGGGACAAAGACAGCCTCTTCAACAAATGGTGCTGGGAAAACTGGACAGCTACATGTAAAAGAATGAAATTAGAACATTTCCTAACACCATACACAAAGATAAACTCAAAATGGATTAAAGACCTAAATGTAAGACCAGAAATTATAACACTCTTAGAGGAAAACATAGACAGAATACTCAATGACATAAAACAAAGCAAAATCCTCTATGACCCACCTCTAGAGTAACAGAAATTTAAAAAAAAGGAAGCAAGTGGGACCTGATTAAACTTAAAAGCTTTTGCACAGCAAAGGAAACTATAAACAAGGTGAACAGACAACCCTCAGAATGGGAGAAAATAATAGCAAACGAAACTGACAAAGGATTAATTTCCAAAATATACAAGCAGCTCATACAACTCAATCCCAGAAAAACAAACAACCCAATTAAAAAGTGGGAAAAAGACCTAAACAGACATTTCTCCAAAGAAGACATACAGATGGCTAACAAACACATGAAAGATGCTAAAAAGTGCTCATTATTAGAGAAATGCAAATCAAAACTACGAGATATCACTTCACACTGGTCAGAATGGCCATCATCAAAAAGTCTACAAACAATAAATGCTGGAAAGGGTGTGGAGAAAACGGTTATACTCTTGCACTGTTGGTGGGAATATGAATTGATACAGCCCCTGGAAGATGGTATGGAGATTCCTTGAAAAACTAGGAATAAAACCACCATATGACCCAGCAATCCCACTCCTAGGCATATACCCTGAGAAAAACAAAATTGAAAGAGACACATATATCCCATTGTTCATTGCAGCACTATTTACAATAGCTAGAACATGGAAGCAACCTACATGTCCACTGAGCGATGAATGGTTAAAGAAGGGGTGGTATACATATGCAATGGAATATTACTCAGCCATAAAAAGGAATGATTTGAGTCAGTTCTGATGAGGTGGATGAACCTAGAACCTATTATACAGAGTAACATGAGTCAGAAAAAGAAAGATAAATACCGTGCTCTAACACATATATACAGAATCTAGAAAAATGGTACTGAAGAATTTATGGAGAAACAGACAGAGAAAAAACTTATGAACATGGGGAGAGGGGAGGAGAGGGCGTATGCAAAGAGTAACATGGAAATTTACATTACCATATGTTAAATAGATAGCCAAAGGGAATTTGATGTATGGCTCAGGAAACTCAAAGAGGGGCTTTGTATCAACCTAGAGAGGTGGGATGGGAGGGAGATGGAGGGAGTTTCAAAAGGGAGGGGATATATGTATACCTATGGCTGATTCATGTTGAGGTTTGACAGAAAACAGCAAAATTCTGTAAAGCAATTATCCTTAAATAAAAAATAAATAAAAATTTTTAAAGGTTTAAACAGTATAAAAAATATGTATAAGAATATTCATAGCAGCATGGAATAAATGCATCATGAACAGCTACATTCAACACCAGGAGATGAATTTCATGAACAAAATGCTGAAAGGAGTTATCAGGCACAAGAGAACATTGCTGTATGATTTAATTCTTTTAAAAGTTCAAAAAATGGTGGTGGGGGTTAGGTACAGGAAGGGGGTTAGATGTGCTTCTGGGTGCGAGGGATATTCTATTTCTTATCCTAGGTTCTCGGATGTATATTATTAAGTCTTAACTCTATGGTTTCTGTAGGTTGGCATGCATAGATCATCACTGAATAAACTTTTATGTTAAAAAGCAATTGCATAAAGTGTGAAGACTCTTTTAAGTTTGATAACACAGGCATAAAAATAAGGGAAATATTGTTGTATGGATGTGAGAGTTGGACTGTGAAGAAAGCTGATCGCCGAAGAATCGATGCTTTTGAATTGTGGTGTTGGAGAAGACTCTTGAGAGTCCCTTATACTGCAAGGAGATCCACCCAGTCCATTCTAAAGGAGATCGATCCTGGGTGTTCATTGGAGGGACTGATGCTAAAGGTGAAACTGCAATACTTTGGCCACCTCATGCGACGAGTTGACTCACTGGAAAAGACTCTGATGCTGGGAAAGGTTGGGGGCGGGAGGAGAAGGGGACGACGGAGAATGAGATGGCTGGATGGCATCACCGACTCTGTGGACATGAGTTTGAGTGTACTCCGGGAATTGGTGATGGACAGGGAGGCCTGGCGTGCTGTGATTCATGGGGTCGTGGAGAGGCGGACACGACTGAGCGACTGAACTGAAGTGAACTGATAATTGAATACTTGAAAAAAATCATAATAAAACTAATAAAAATGATTAAAAGAAAATTAAGAAAATATCTAAAAGTTTGTTATACAAACATACTATATGCAAAAGGGTTGGTATCTTCAATATAAAATAATGACAACTGAAAAATATAATTATACTAAAGAAAATTGTCAGCGTATGAATAGATAGTAAATATTACATACAAATATTCAATGAGTACACAATGTTCAAAATGTTCAAAAACAGAGAAAAAGAAAGATTAGAACAATGAGATGGAACTTTTACAGATCAAAATTATTGAGGTATAATTAAAAAGTACGGTCAAAAGAAAGCTAAACTGTTACAAACTTTCTTGAAAATTATTTTTTTAGTTTATCAAGTTTTAAAAATACCCACTTGAATCTGCTAATTCTACTAACAGGATACAGCTTTAAGGAAAATGTGGGGGTTTAGCAGCAACAGTACTCATTTTGTTCATAAGAATAATATTAGAAGCATTCTAAATATCCAATGGGAGTGAATTGTTTTCACAAATATGGTACATATAATTAATAAAATATTATGCATTTGGCCATTTTACTCTATAGCAGTTATCTGATGATAAAAATGTTTTATAAGAATTTACAATTTGCACTTACACTTAACAGAGTATTAAGTGTGGTATACTTTAAATGATAGATACTTGATTAATTTTCTTCTTTGTGTACATTTTAAATAGTTAACAATAAATCTGTGTTAATCTTAATATTTTTTTAAAAAGTTGATAAAATACATTTAAAAATGAAGCTATAATATTAAGGGGTAGCAGAAAACAGAATAACCAGAGATAATATGAAATTTCAAGACATTTATGTATTTGTTATTTTTCTAATGAGAAAAACAATATATTTATGTGATGGGGGAAGAACCAAAACAAAAGGAAAGTTAAAAGGCAGAGAAGAGAGGGAACTGATGAAGTAGGTAGCTCAGGAGCAAAAGAGGATCAAATTCAAAGCATGGAAACTAGGCTAGGCCTTGGATAAAAGAAACCTTACTTACTCAAGCACAAGACAATTCTCTGTAATCTGCTCATGCAGAGTTGAGCAATGAATTGAGAAATTAAATATTTTATTTATTTTCTTTATGAAGTAGAAAATAGAAGTTTACAAATTTGATTCTCTGTGGAAGAAATGAGTTATTTTTATTCTAAAAGTATATCTTTGATCTTAAAACTTGCTAACAAGAAATTGAAAGGTGAAACATTTTCTCCATCTGTTCCTAGACATACTAAAGGGTAATTTTTCACATGATCTGAACAGGGCCTTTTCTCTTACCATGCAAAATAATATCCACATTGTGCTATGCACCTGCTGTAAAAGGCGTTTGGTCCTGGACTTATTCTTTTTATTGTCAAGTATCAGAATTATCGGCAGCATTTCATAACTATGTGGTAATGAAGACAGAATTGCTACCCTAAGGAGTTCACAGAAAAGTATTTGGTGAATAAAATACATTCCAGGGTAATAAAGAACATAGAAGAACTATAAGATCCTGAAGCAGCATCTTAGTAATCTATAATTAAGTGCTTTCCACAGACTTGTAGTAAGATTCACACAGTTTCTTGAATCTAGAGATCACTATTTTATCACAATCAAATTCCCTATTCCTTTTTTTCACTGTTTTCTTATGTTTGGTTTTCTGAAATTAAAAAAATAAATCTAAGATAATCATTCTCATGGCTTTGTTTTTGTTTGGTTTAATTATTTTGTTTGCTTGTATTAATTTAGGAAAGGCTATCACATCTCAAATAACCTCAGCATCAAACAGCATGTATCTTAGTTGTTCAGTTGTGTCCAACTTTTGCGACTCCATGGACAGTAGCCTGCCAGGCTCATCTGTCCATGAAATTTTCCAGGCAAGAATACTCTAGTGGGTTTCCATTCCCTTCTCCAAAGGATCTTCCTAACCCAGTGATCAAACCTGGGTCTCCTGCATGGCAGGCAGACTCTTTACTGATGAGCCACTACAGAAACCACAATCAAAGAAAATTAACCAAACTGGTCACACGGATCACGCAGTTGTCTAACTCAATGAAGCTGTGAGCCATGCCGTGTGGGGCCACTCAAGACAGATGGGTCATGATGGAGAGTTCTGACAAAACATGGTCCACTGGAGAAGGGAATGGCAAACCACTTCAGTATTCTTTCCTTGAGAACCCCATGAACAGTATGAAAAGGCAAAAAGATAGGACACTGAAAGATGAACTCCCCAGGTTGGTAGGTGCCCAATATGCTACTGGAGAAGAATGGAGAAATAATTCCAGAAAGATTGACTAGATGGAGCCAAAGTGAAAACAATGCCCAGTTGTGGATATGACTGATGATGGAAGTAAAGTCCAATGCTGTAAAGAACAATATTGCATAGGAACCTGGAATGTTAGGTCCATGAATCAAGGTAAATTGGATGTGGTCAAACAAGAGATGGCAAGAATGAACATCAACATTTTAAGAATCAGTGAACTAAAATGGAACAAAATGGGTGAATTTAACTCGGATCACCATCATACCTACTACTGCGGGCAAGAATCCCTTAGAAGAAACTGAGTAACCCTCATAGTCAACAAAAGAATACAAAATGCAGTATTTGGGTGCAATCTCAAAAATGACAGAATGATCTCCGTTTGTTTCCAAGGCAAAACATTCAGTGTCACAGTAATCCAAGTCTATGCCCCAACCACTAATACCACAGAAACTGACGTTGAACGGTTCTACAATGACCTACAAGACCTAGAATTAACACCAAAAAAAGATGTCCTTTATATCATAGGGGACTGGAATGGAAAAGTAGAAAGTCAAGAGATACCTGGAGTAACAGGCAAGTATGGACTTGGAGTACAAAATAAAGCAGGCAAAGGCTAACAGAGTTTTGCCAATAAAACAACAGAGTTTTGCCAATTCCAACAACATAAGAAAAGACTCTACACATGGCAAATAACCAAATGGTCAATACCAAAATCAGATTGATTATATTCTTTGCAGCCAAAGATGGAGAAGCTCTATCTAATCAGCAAAAACAAGACTTGGAGTTGACTGTGCCTCAGATCATGAACTCCTTACTGCCAAATTCAACTTAAATTTAAAAAAGTAGGGAAAACCACTAGACCATTCATATATGACCTAAATCAAATCCCTTATGATTATACAGTGAAAGTGAGAAATAGATTCAAAAGATTAGATCTGATAGACAAGTGCCTAAAGAACTATGGATAGAGGTTCATGACATTGAACAGGAGGCAGTGATCAAGAAAAGGAAATGCAAAAAAGGCAAAATGGCTGTCTGAGAAGGTCGTATAAAAATAGTTGAGAAAAGAAGAAAAATGAAAGGCAAAGGAGAAAAGGAAAGATAAATACATTTGAATGCAGAATTCCAAAGAATAGCAAAGAGAGAAGAAAGCATTCCTCAGTGATCAATCCAAAGAAATATAGGAAAACAATAGAAAGGGAAAGACTAGAGATCACTTCAAGAAAATTAGAGATAACAAGGGAACATTTCATGCAAAGATGGGCACAAGAAAGGACAGAAACAGTATAGATCTAACAGAAGCAGATGATATTAAGAAGAGGTGGCAAGAATATGAACTATACAAAAAAGATCTTCATGACCCAGATAACCATGATGGTGTGATCACTCACCTAGAGCCAGACATCCTAGAATGTGAAGTCAAGTGGACCTTAGGAAGCATCACTACGAACAAAGCAAGTGGAGGTGATGAGATTCCAGCTGAACTATTTCAAATCCTAAATGATAATGCTGTGAAAGTGCTGTACTCAATTTTTTCAGGAAACTTTGAAAACTCAGCAGTGGCCATAGGACTGAAAAAGGTCATTTTCATTCTAATTCCAAAGAAAAACAATGCCAAAGAATGTTCAAACTACCGCACAATTGCACTCTTCTCACATGCTAGCAAAGTGATGCTCAAAATTCTCCTAGCTAAGCTTCATCGGTGCATGAACTGAGAAGTTCCAGATGTTCAAACTGGATTTAGAAAAGGCAGAGGAACCAGAGCTCAAATTTCAACATTCACTGGATCACAGAAAAAGCAAGAGAGTTCCAGAAATACATCTGCTTTATTGACTACGCCAAGTCCTTTGACAGTGTGAATCACAAACTGTGGAAAATTCTTAAAACGATAGGAATACCAGACCACCTTATCTGCCTCCACCAATATGCCTGCGATTCTTTCTCCAAGCTTATACTAAAAATTAATAGTTTTCATCATTTTATAAGTGGCCTGTTAGATAAAAAAAGAAACAGAATAGAATAAAATAGGCTTCTTTTTCATAAGTAGTTGGAAAAGTTTTCCATAGCTGCCCCACTTTGTTTAGAAGACCAAATGGTAAGGAATCCCTCATTTGCACAGAACTCACAATACTGCAACTTTCCCCATCACAGACTATGACTCACAAAAGAACATCACTCAAGACTTGAAATAAAAGATTTATATTAGTCAACTTCTGAAGCTGATCCAAACTTTTTCTCATTTAGGTCAATTTTAACCACTACTGAGGATTGTATGACTCATAAACCTGTGATAGATGTGCCAGCCAATGTCACATCTAACTTCTATGACTGTTCAAAAAGATCCTATCTTTAAGTAGGTACAATCAGTGTCTTACGCTCATTCACTTTAATAAAGGAATTGATGTTGTGAATGACACATCATTTGTTATCCTCTTAGAAGATATGCCAGTTTCTAGAATTTTTATTAAAAGAATGTTGGCCTCATCTAAGTCACAGAGTAGCAGGCCCAAGAAGAGGGTGGTCTGAGGAATAAAAACCCAGATTCCTGTTAAACAACTTTAGTAAGAATGGTCCTTAAGAGTCAGAAGTGGGTACGGATTGAATTGATTCCTGAGTAGCTGCAGCTTAGGGAATCTGCAACTTGAAGTGGCATTACTTCAAAGTTAGATGGATCCTGTCCTGCATGCCCCAGATCTCACCTATCCAAAGTTCCAGAGAGAATGATGAGCATCTATATCACCACTGCACCAACTCCTCAACACGCAAAGTTTGGAAGACACAAAACCATCCCTTAGCCAAAGGCAGTCACTAGAACAGCCTTTCCTCTGAGCCCCAGTGCTCTTTTGTCCGGGACTACAGAGTTAAATGCCTAGTGGAGAGACAATAAGAGGTGGTGAGGACTAAAGAATATCTACTTCATCAAAAAAGAAATTTAATTTTTAATGCCTTGCTGGATAAACTCATCAGAATATGCCCAAGTGACCACCAATAAAAACTGCAGAAGACGAATGTGCTTCCCAAGGAAATACCATTATTGTCTTGGGCTCTAAAATCACTGCAGATGGTGACTGCAGCCATGAAATTAAAAGATGTTTGCTCCTTGGAAGAAAAGCTACAACAAACCTAGACTGCATATTAAAAAGCAAAGACATTACTTTGCCTACAAAGGTCCGTCTAGTTGAAGCTATGGTGTTTCCAGTAGTCATGCATAGATGTTAAGTTGGACCATAAAGAAGGCTGACCACTGAAGAATTAATGCTTTTGAACTGTGGTGTTGGAGAAGACTCTTGAGAGTTCCTTAGACTGCAAGGAGATCAAACCAGTCAATCCTAAATTAAATCAGCCCTGAATATTCATTGGAAGGACTGATGCTGAAGCTGAAACTCCAATACTTTGGCCACCTGATGCAAAGAACTGACTCACTGGAAAAGACCCTGATGCTGGGAAAGATTGAAGGTGGGAGGAGAAGGGGACAACAGAGGATGAGATGGTTGGATAGAATCATCAGCTCGATGGACATGAGTTTGAGCAAGCTCCAGGAGTTGGTGATGGACAGGGAAGCCTAGTGTGCTGCAGTCCATGGGGCTGCAAAGAGTCAGACATGACTGAGCAACTGAACTGAAATGAAGGAAATGCTTAGACCCCCATGCTAGTGCAGTAGAATTATTTTTATCACACACAGCCACCACCTGGAGGAAATTTGAGATGAAACACAAAATATATATGCTCCCAGGCTTTCCCAGAGTACTAATCAATTCATCCAATCTAGCCAGACCACCTCACTTCAGAGCTAAAAATGCCATTAGAAGAAATGTCCCCAGTAGTTAAGTTCATACATAAGTTACCATTTTCTGCTGAGAGGGTGGAGGAAATCTAACACCGACACACTCTCCCTTTTCTCAGAAACACTTTCTAATAATCATACCATGACAGGCCAAAATTTAGAGGTGTTTGATGATGGTGGCACAGGGCTTCCCAGGTGGTATACTGGTAAATAATCCACCTGCCAATGCAGGAGATGCAAAAAACAAGGGTTTGATCCCTGGATCTGGAAGATCACTTGGATTAAGGAAATGGCAACCCCTCCAATATTCTTGCATGGAAAATTCCACAGACAAAAGAGCCTTGTGAGCTGAAGTCCATGGGACCTCAAAGAGTTGAACATGATTGAGCATGCACACCTGCATGATGATAGCAATTCCAGGCCCATAACACTTAGGTTCATTCATATGTCCCTTTCCAGAGCCCTCTGATCACAGCACAATTGACATCTCACTACCAAGGGTAGTCTTTGTTCAGAGACACAACTGCTACAGGATTATAGTCAACTCTGAACAAAATTCAGAGCCTGACATAATGTTCAGGTAAACAACAAGAACAACAACAGCAACAAAAAGCAAACCAAAAAAAGATAAAATCATGTTTATTTATTAATATCAATGGCCACTGAAAAAATATCCTGAATATTAAATAGCATTCAGTTCAGTCCAGTTCAGTCTCTCAGTCGTGTCCGACTCTTTGAGACACCATGAATTGCAGCACGCCAGGCCTCCCTGTCCATCACCAACTCCCAGAGTTCACTCAAACTCATGTCCATCGAGTTGGTATTGCCATCCAGCCATCTCATCCTCCGTCATCCCCTTCTCTTCCTGTCCCCAATCCATCCAAGCATCAGGGTCTTTTCCATATATTAGGTAATTATTTGTTTCTTTTTTCTCCTTAGTCAAAATAATGATATTGTTTCTGTAAGAAAATATCCTTCTTCTTAGGAGATCCATGATGAAGTGTTTAGATGTGAGGTGTTAGAAAACAAACATGGAAAAATGTTAACAAATGTTTAACAAGGTGCTAGGCATAGGAGTATTAATTTCATTGGAACTTTCCATTATATTTAATTAATTATAATTTCATAATAAAGTTTGGGAGGATAAAACTCCTATACTTATAACTTGCTTATTGCTATATGCCTTAATAATTTTCTCACAAAAAACATTAAATCAATCTGCAAGTATTCATAAAAATGCTTCAGTTCAGTTCAGTTCAGTCACTCAGTCGTGTCTGACTCTTTGTGACCCGATAAATCTCAGCAAGCCAGGACTCCCAGTCTATCACCAACTCCTAGAGTTTACACAAACTCATGTCTATCGAGTCGGTGATGCCATCCAGCCATCTCATTCTCTGTCGTCCCATTCTCCTGGCCCCAATCCCTCCCAGCTTCAGGGTCTTTTCCAATGAATCAACTCTTCACATGAGGTGGCCAAAGTATTGCAGTTTCAGCTTTAGCATCAGTCCTTCCAATGAACACCCAGGATTGATCTCCTTTAGAATGGACTGGTTGGATCTCCTTGCAGGCCAAGGGACTCTCAAGAGTCTTCTCCAACACTGCAGTTCAAAAGCATCAATTCTCCCGTGCTCAGCTTTCTTCACAGTCCAACTCTCACATCCATACATGACTACTGGGAAAACCATAGCCTTGACTAGATGGACCTTTGTTGGCAAAGTAATGTCTCTGCTTTCTAATATGCTACCTAGGTTGGTCATAACTTTCCTTCCAAGAAGTAAGCATCTGTTAATTTCACAGCTGCAATCAGCATCCGCTGTGATTTTGGAGCCCCAAAAAATAAAGTCTGACACTGTTTCCACTGTTTCCCCATCTATTTCTCACGAAGTGATGGGACCAGATGCCATGATCTTAGTTTTCTGAATGTTGAGTGTTAAGCCAACTTTTTCACTCTCCTCTTTCACTTTCATCAAGAGGCTTTTGAGTTCCTCTTCACTTTCTGCCATAAGGGTGGTGTCATCTGAGGTTATTGATATTTCTCTTGGCAATCTTGATTCCAGCTTGTGCTTCGTCCAGCCCAGCATTCCTCATGATGTACTCTGCATATAAGTTAAATAAGCAGGGTGACAATATACAGCCTTGCCATACTCCCTTTCCTATTTGGAACCAGTCTGTTATTCCATGTCCAGTTCTAACTGTTGCTTCCTGACCTGCATACAGGTTTCTCAAGAGGCAGGTCAGGTGGGCTGGTATTCCCATCTCTTTCAGAATTTTCCACAGTTCATTGTGATCCACAGTCAAAAGCTTTGGCATAGTCAATGAAGCAGAAATAAATGTTTTTCTGGAACTCTCTTACTTTTTCGATGATCCAGCGGATGTTGGCAATTTGATCTCTGGTTCCTCTGCCTTTTCTAAAACCAGCTTGAACATATGAAAGTTCACAGTTCATGTATTGCTGAAGCCTGGAGAATTTTGAGGGTGATTTTACTAGCATGTGAGATGAGTGCAATTGTGCAGTAGTTTGAGCATTCTTTGGCATTGACTTTCTTTGGGATTGGAATGAAGACTGACCTTTTCCAGTCCTGTGGCCACTCTGAGTTTTCCAAATTTGCTGGCATATTGAGTGAAGCACTTTCACAGCATCATTTTTTAGGATTTGAAATAGCTCAATTGGAATTCCATCACCTCCACTAGCTTTGTTCATAATGATGTTTTCTAAGGCCCATTTGACTTCACATTCCAGGATGTCTGTCTCTAGGTGAGTGATCACACCATCGTGATTATCTGGGTCGTGAAGATCTTTTTTGAACAGTTCTTCTGTGTATTCTTGCCACCTCTTCTTAATATCTTCTGCTTCTGTTAGGTCCATACCATTTCTGTCCTTTATCGAGCCCATCTTTACATGAAATGTTCCCTTGCTATCTCTAATTTTCTTGAAGAGATCTCTAGTCTTTCCCATTCTCTTGTTTTCCTCTATTTCTTTGCTCTGATCACTAAGGAAGGCTTTCTTATCTCTCCTTGCTGTTCTTTGGAACTCTGCATTCAGATGTTTATATCTTTCCTTTTCTCCTTTGCTTTTTGATTCTCTTCTTTTCACAGCTATTTGTAAGGCCTCCTCAGATGGTCATTTTGCTTTTTTGCATTTCTTTTTCTTGGGGATGGTCTTGATCCCTGCCTCCTGTACAATGTCACGAACCTCTGTCCATAGTTCATTAGGCACTCTCTCTATCAGATCTAGTCCGTTAAATCTGTTTCTCACTTCCACTGTATAGTCATAAGGGATTTGATTTAGGTCATAAATCAAATTTAGGTCACTGAATGGTCTAGTGGTTTTCCCTACTTTCTTCAGTTTAAGTCTGAATCTGGCAATAAAGAGTTCATGATCTGAACCACAGTCAGCTCCCTGTCTTGTTTTTGCTGACTGTATAGTGCTTCTCCATCTTTGGCTGCTAAGAATATAATCAATCCGATTTCAGTGTTGACCATCTAGTGATGTCCATGAATGCTTACTATGTACTAAAGTTGTACCGTTATTGTAAATGTAAAGAATACAGGAGTCTAAGAATGACACAATTGATAAATTATCTCATCTGGGAGGCTTGGAGTGCTGTGATTCATGGGGTCGCAAAGAGTCAGACGTGACTGAGCGACTGAACTGAACTGACTGATCCATCCTCTGGATACTCAAATTGCTTCTAATACTACATATAGTGAAAGTGAAAGTAGAAGTTGCTCAGTTGTGTCTGACTCTTTTTGACCCCATGGATTGTATCCTGCCAGGAACGTCCGTCCATTGAATTCTCCAGGCCAGAATACTGGAGTGAGTAGCCGTTCCCTTCTCCAGGGGAATTTTCCAACCCAGGGATCAAACCTAGGCCTCCCACCCTAAAGGCAGATTCTTTACCATCTGGGCCATCAGGGAAGCCCAATACTACATATAAATCTCTAGGAATGGCAGACTTGCTGCCATCTAAAGCTTCTTTCTTCTCTTGGAGAGTTCTAGCACAAAATTCTCTCATTAATCCATCTGTACCCCAGAAGTTTCTAACCACTTTTTTCTGATTCAAAAAATTTAAAGCCCAGCTTTCATGTGATCATCTTCCTGAATTTGAAAACAGATACCAACTTTTTACTGTGTTTCCTTCTAGCCAGGTTAAAACTTAAATCTTTTAATTGTCTGTCATATGACTATTCTAATCGATTCATTTCTCTAGTTATTTTTTTCTGTAAACATACTCCCTTGTATCCACAGCTCAATGTAAGTCCATTTCTTAATCACATTCCAAGTGAGTTCAAGTAAAGCAAACTATAATGGGACTGCCAACTCCCTAAATTAATGTGTGTGTGTGCTCAGTCACTTCAGTCACGCCTGACTCTTTGCGACCCTATGGACTGTAGCCTGCCAGGCTCCTCTGTCCATGGGATTCTTCATGCAAGATTACTGGAGTGGGTTGCCATGCTCTTCTCCACTCAGGAATCAAACCTGTGTCTCCTGCCTTATAGGCAGAGTCTTTACCACTGAGACACCAGGGAAGCCCAAATTAATGTAGCATATATAATATAAAGAGTGCTTTTTTTTTTTTTAAGACGCAATATCATACGGCTGATTCATCTTAAGCTTCCATTGAAAAGGTTGTTTTCGGGATGTACTAATTCTTTTTTTTAATTTTCATGTGTCCCCTGATTAACATCACCTATGTATAGCCGGTCTAATTTTCTAATTAATATTATTTGAACACTGATTCTATCAACTCTTTCTTAATATTAATTTATTTAGTTTCTAATGTACCAAGACAAATTATTAACACTACAGAGATACATGAAGTATGTTTCTTTTCCCTTTACCTTTAGGTCACGTTCAGTTTTGTTCTAAGTCAGTGGTAAAAATAAGGAGTGAGAGGGAGAGTTAAAGAGGAAGACTCAGATCATAAACAAATGATTACCTTCATTGGAAACTCTGACTATTGTTAAGCTAGCTAAGAATGATCTTCTTAATCATTCCAGCTAACAGTTGGTAGGTCTCCGGCACCTATAAGAAACATCATTGTAAACCTTCTCATAGACTTTGCTTGACTAAATCAGACACATGATGCCTTCCACATTGTAATCCTGCCTCTCTACTGGATCCTCCACAGAGATCTTCCCTGACTCTGGCTTTTTGCAGTAGTTTCTCAACACTGCAACCATAGCAGCATTTCTAAAAGACAATTTTAATCTTGCTATTTATTTTCTAAAATCTTTCAATAGCCATTTTTTTAGCTCAGTGTTAATTACTAACTTCTTCATAATCTATCTTCTATCTTTCCTAAGGCTAAAGAAATAAAGACAAAAATTAAAAACAAAAAAGGACCTAAAAAAAATAAAGGCCTTTGTACAACAAAGGAAATCATTAACAAAACAAAAAGACAACCTACTGCATGGGAGAAAATGTTCACAAATAATATGACTGATAAGAGGTTAACATCCAAAATATGTAAACAGCTCATACAACTTAACATTAGAAAAAAATGAAGAACTCAATTAAAAATGGGCAGAAGGCCTCAATACACATTTTTCTAGAGAAAGGCACATGGTCAGCAGGCACATGAAAAGATGCTCGACATCATTATTTATAAAGGAAATGCAAATCAAAACCACAATGAGGCTTCACCTCACACCTGTCAGAATGGCTGTCATCAAAAAGAATACAAATAACAAATGTTGATGATGATGTGGAGAAAAGGACACCTTCATACACTGTTGGTAGGATTTTTAATCTGTGCAGGCACTATTGAAAACAGCATGGTGGTTCTTCAAAAAATGAAAAATAAGACTGCCATATGATCCAGTAATTTCACTCCTGAGTACTTCACCAAAGAAAACAAAAGCAATAAATTTAAAAGGCACAGTCAGCCTAAGGTTCGTAGCAGCATTATCCAAAACAGGCAAGAAATGGAAGCAAACTAAATGTCCATTAATAGATGAATGAGTAAAGACAAGTAAAATAGATAGATAAACACAGTTTCCCAGGTGGCTCAGTGGTATGGAGCTTCAATCCCTGGGTTGGGAAGATCCTCTGGAAAAGGTATTGGCAACCCATACCAGAATTCTTGCCTGGGAAATCTCATGGACAGTGGAGCCTGGTGGGCTACAGTCCATGGGTTTGCAAAAGAGCAGAAATAAATTAGTAAATAAGCAACAGCAACACACACACACCACACACACACAATCTCTCTCTGTAGACTCAGACATAGAGAACAGACTGATGGACACATTGGGGGCAGGAAAAAGTGGGACAAATTGAGAGAGGAGCATGGAAACAAACACATTATCATATGCAAAATAGATAGTTAAGGGAAGTTGCTACATAACACAGGAAACTCAACCCAGTGCTCTGTGACAACCTAGAGGAGTAGGATGTGGTGGAAGGTTGGAGGGAGTTTCAAGAGGGAGGGGACATATGTATATCTGTTGCTGATTCATGTTGATGCATGGTTCTGCTTTATTGACTATGCCAAAGCCTTTGACTGTGTGGATCATAACACACTGGAATATTCAAGAGATGGGAATACCAGACCACCTGACCTGCCTCTTGAGAAATCTGTATGCAGGTCAGGAAGCAACAATTAGAACTGGACATGGAACAACAGACGAGTTCCAAATATGAAAAGGAGTACCTCAAGGCTGTATATTGTCACCCTGCTTATTTAACTTATATGCAGAGTACATCATGAGAAATGCTGGGCTGGAATCAAGATTGCCGGGAGAAATATCAATAACCTCAGATATGCAGATGACACCACCCTTATGGCAGAAAGCAAAGAAGAACTAAAGAACATCATGATGAAAGTGAAAGAGGAGAGTGAAAAAGTTGGCTTAAAACTCAACATTCAGAAAACTAAGATCATGGCATCCATTCCCATCACTTCATGGCAAATAGATGGGGAAACAATGGAAATAGTGGCAGGTTTTATTTTGGGGGGCTCCAAAATCACTGCGGATGCTGATTGCAGCCATGAAATTAAAAGATGCTTACTCCTTGGAAGGAAAGTTATGACCAACCTAGATAGCATATTAGAAAGCAGAGACATTACTTTGCCAACATAGCTCCATCTAGTCAAGGCTATGGTTTTTCCAGTAGTCATGTATGGATGTGAGAGTTGGACTGTGAAGAAAGTTGAGGGAGGAAGAATTGATGCTTTTGAACTGTGGTGTTGGAGAAGACTCTTGAGAGTCCCTTGGACTACAAGGAGATCCAACCAGTCCATCCTAAAGGAAATAAGTCCTGAGCGTTCACTGGAAGGACTGATGTTGAAGCTGAAACTCCCAATACTTTGGCTACCTGATATGAAGAACTGACTCATTTGAAAAGACCCTGATGCTGGAAAAGATTGAAGGTGGGGGGAGAAGGGGATGACAGAGATGAAATGGTTGCATGGCATCACTGACTCAATGGACATGAGTTTGAGTAAACTCTGGGAGTTTGTGATGGACAGGAGGCCTGGCATGCTGCAGTCCATGTGTTTGCAAAGAATCAGACACGACTGAGCGACTGAACTTAACTGAATGGTAGATACCAATTCAACATTATAAAGCAATTATCTTCCAATTAAAAATAAATTAAACAATCTCTGTATTTAGATAAACACACAATGGTATATCACTTAGCCATAAAAAACAATAAAATTCTTCCATTTGCAACATGGGTGCATCTAGGTAATACTATGCTTAGTAAAATAATTCAGACGGAGAAAGACAAATACTCTATATTATCAATGATACATAGAATCTAAAAAGGAAAACAATGAATGTATATAACAAAACAGAAACAGACTCTCAGGTATAGAAAACAAAATAGTGCTTATCAGTGAGAAGAGGGAAGGGAGGAGGAGCAAGACTGGTATATGGGATTCAGTTCAGTCGCTCAGTCGTGTCCGACTCTTTGCAACCCCATGGACTGCAGCATGCCAGGCTTCCCTGTCCATCATCAATCCCAGAGCCTACTCAAACTCATGTCCATTGAGTCAGTGATGCCATCCAACCATCTCATCCTCTGTTGTCCCCTTCTCCTCCTGCCTTCAATCTTGCCCAACATTAGGGTCTTTTCAGATGAGTCAGCTCTTCTCATCAGGTGGCCAAAGTATTGGAGTTTCAGCTTCAACATCAGTCCTTCCAATGAACACCCAGGAGTGATATTTCCTTTAGGATGGACTGGTTGGATAGGGACACAAACTAACATGTTAAATAAATAAGCAACAGGGATATACTGAAGAGCACAAGGATATATAGATATTATATAGTAATAACCCTGAAAACATATAACCTATAAAAATGTTGAATCACTATGTTGTACATCTGACACTAACATAATATTGTAAATCAACTACAAAGAAAGTTAAATCAGTATGAAACATGTTAAACCCATACTACTCTGAAGGATGAAAGCTTCTAATAGTCAACATTCATTAAGAGCATATTTTATATCAGGCATCATGATAAATAATTTACAAACATAAATAGAATGACATCAAAAAATGTAGTTGAATCACATTTTCTGTCTTCAGTGTATTACCCATTAGTCTAATATGTTATATTTTAATTCTGAATATAACTTTGGTATTTAAGTCTTTCACATTGGTAAGCCTAAGAATTCCTTGTCTCTTTATGATCCATTGCCTCACAAGGTATTTTACTTTTTTAGGCCAAATGACTTACTTTACTGGGTCTAATGTCCTCTACTTTAGCAAAACCTTGGAGCAGGTCCAGCATCTTAAGACTCTTGCCTAAGGTCAGTTGCATGGTCAGAAAGTGATGGATACCGGATTCAGTCACAGAAGACCTTAATCTAGGCTCCAGCTTTTAATCACTATGCTGTACTGCTTCCTGCTGGGTGAGATTGCCACTCTTTATCTTCAATTTCTGGTAGTTTTCACAGCAGCTTTCTTTTTCTAAATGATAAACACTTTTAGTTTCCTAAGACAGATTCTTAGAGTTTTTCACACCCATATGAAATATGACTAAAACACTCTGAAACTGATTTTGTGTGAAGTTGATAGATACCACCCATGTTGCTTAAGTGTATGCAATCAGAAGAACACATACACACATGGACTTGAATGACTGACATGCCATGGAAAAAGAATAAGTAGGTCAAAGCTCCCAGAAAAGGACTGTGTGGAAAGCAAATGGTATAATTTATGAATTTTCCAAGAGGAGGAGCAGTGGTTCATCTCTTCCCTCACACTGAGAGATACTCCTCCCTTGAGCCATGAAGCAATGGGTATTTCTAATTTAATTAAAGGACTGGCTTCAGAATTTTGAGACATCTTTTCTAGTGAAAATAATGTTGTGAATTGTACTGTTACTAGTGTAATTTCATCTAGGCATACAAGTTCACACTTTTGTTAATACTTCGAGTAAACAAAAAATATACAGACATGTGACCAGTGAAAATTTTTTCTTTAGAATGTCCTGTAATTTTCTGCAATTTTAGTACTCTGCAGTTCTTTAACTATAGAAGCTATGAAAGCTAATCTTGCATATCTCTTCCACATACATAATAATCAATACAGCTCAAACTGGTAGTGGTCATTTGGGGAAAGAAAGCTGCTGATAGTCTAGAATAAAAAACATGAGTTAGATGGCTCATAAAAACTGAAATCACATTGAAGGAAATGACATTATAGTTCCATTGGACAGAGATTGGTTATGTTCAGGCATGTAAATGTGCTTCCTTATTTTAAAAATAAATATGCTTTTAAGTTTACAAACCTCCTACTGTTTCTAACAAAATTTTTGCTAGTGTATAGAAAATAGGTGTTGATTTTTTTTTTTCTTTCTACAAATGGATCCTTAAAATGGTAGGGAGGACCACAGAGTTACACATTCAAATAATATTAATTTTAAAGCAGATGTACTACATACTGAGAGGAAAATTGGGAAATGGCTACTTAAATGTTAGCAATTTAGGAGCGAGAAGGAATACACACTGATTGGGAAGGCAGATGCTGGAATGATATCGAGATATAAATAGAGCAGATCAAACTGAGATAACAGGGAAGGCAGTCACGTGAATAATCACCACATAAACAGTATAAATAACACCAAAGATTTGAGGGCCAAAAGCACATACTTAATTATATTGATTTTTAAGAAATAGGTCAGCTAAAAGAAAAGGCAAAAGTGATTGAATGAGCAAACCCCATTCACTATCCAAACAAATGTTTTCTTCTCTGCAAAATGAAGGGCTGGGTGAAATGATCTTGAAGATCAGAGGTTCAGAAAACTTTCCTGATTCTAAGATTGTTTAAGAACTGCTCAGTAAATTGAGGAGCAATACTGATTCTGTCAGAAGTTAAGGACTGGTTACATGCTAGCCTCACTTTCATTTGCAAAAAAAAAAAAAAATTTGACTTGGGAAATTCTGCATCAAAATATTACTGAATCCAGTGAATCCAGTCAATAAAAATATAGATACAAGTATGTTTTGAGTTTACAAAGAGCATTTGGATGTTATAAAGCTTAGAGTTATTAAAATAAATTTCCTTAATTACTAGAAATAGTAATAAAATAATGGCTGGCAAATTATTTAAAAAACTCAGAAATCAATTTAATAATAATAGTACAACCCATGAAGCAGCCTAAATATGTAATTTGCTATTACATGCAAAATAATTTACATTATTTATCTGGACTATAACATTAAGAAAATCCCTCCATTCTCCTTTACATATTTATTGTGCATAGTTTCCTAAAAAATCTTCTTTATGCTATTAGCTGGACTATTATGTATGAGCTGTGTATTTTTGCATTTATTATTTTCTTTTAATTGAGAGGATTAAAAAATAATAAAGGAATTATTTACACATTTGGGGGCAAAGCTTCTTAAATCCTTAAAAAATATTTTCTCTTTTAAAAGCTATAGCATTAATCAGATATAAAATCTTTGGAGATTATTAAAAATTTTAGGATTCATGTTACCATTAATAAAACCCCATCATCGCTGTTGTAAAGCCTACCTCTCTACAGGCTCCCTCAGTTAGATTTATAGCCATAACCTTCTGTTCTGGTACATGGTTCAATGTGTATGGAACTCACTCATTTTTGACTCATTGGACTTAACTCTGTGCTAGGCATACATGTGTGTTTAATATATGTTTGAAGAATAAACCACTAATGTGAGGAGAGAATATAAGTATTGCAAGTACTAGTGCAGTAGGTATATCAATACATATAAAAGAAATATTATAGACATTGACCAAATGGACAATACTTATTTTCCTTTTCCCAGGCAACTACAAGAATCATATGGATCAGAAGTGTCCCTTCCCCTGTGATTCTCTTAACATAACTTAGGAAGCCCCTCTTATTTGCTAAAGCCATTTATAAATTAGTCTTATGAATTATTTTTTATAATTAGGACAGCCTGTGGAATAGAAGCTTGTATCTCTAAGGCTAATTGGAAATTATATAAAAATTATAACTTTTCAGAACTAGTTTCAGTATTCAGTAATAGATTTAATTTCCTGACAAATTTAAAAACTGAAAGAATTCAAAGCAGATGTGGAAAGAAAATATTGCAGACAATTGTACGTCAAGGAAAACGTAAAATGTAAATAGAGTATTAAAGTTAGTAAGTTTCTTTTTCCAAAAATCTAAATTGAGAAATCACTGTGGAAATTTTAATTGCAGATAATGTGACTAAGCCAGTAGAGATCTAATATAGAAACAATGTTCACATATGAGAGTATGCATGCAAAACTGATAACACACCCACAAAGACTTATACAAAAGCAGGATTTGAAGAAAAGCTAAAGTGAAAGTGAAGTGGCTCAGTCATGTCCGACTCTTTTTGACCCCATGGACTGTAGCCCACCAGGCTCCTCTGTCCATGGGATTCTCCAGGCAAGAATACTAGAGTGGGTTGCCATTTCCTTCTCCAGGGAATCTTCTCTCCCGCATTGCAGGCAGACGCTTTAACCTCTGAGCCACCAGGGAAGCCGGAAGAAAAGCTAACCAGCTACTTAATCCAGAGGCAAAGTAGGGGAGAAAACACAGTGACCTGATACTGTCAAATAAAGCAATAAGTCACTGACAAAAATGTTTACACGGACTCTATATAAATATAGCCTAAACGATGTGTCTTATGGTCAAATGAAATGACCCAGCTGTAGATTATTCCGTTTTGGGTGTTGAATGGAGAGTTGGTCAAAACAAAAACACACACACACACACACAGGCAACAGATTTCACTGAAAACTGTTACAACTCCTAAACATATCCTGGGAAATGATCAAGTAAAGTTTTTTAAAAGTGTGTCTAAACTTCTTAAGTTAGAAAGAATAACTAGCCTATAAACTCAAGCAATTGCTATAGTTGAATCCTCAGCTCTTAGCTGAGTGCCTGTCACACAGTACATGCTCAATAAATAATTCCTACACTGATGTAATTTTATTGACCTGCAGAATCAAGGAATAATCTTTGATCAGATAATCCTGTAGGGCAAATTTTGTCAGCAGAAAGGCAAACTGCAAAGATATTTAAGAGTTGGACAAATTATACTAGAAATTATACATGTTCAAATAAGTTCATAGCAGTATCATTTGTAATAAGGAAATAAACTATAAATGTTTAAAAAACTAAATCTAAATGTACATCACTAGCAGAGTGGTTCTATATAGTATTGTAAACCACCAGTGGAATAGTGTGCAATCATTAACATTCTTGGGTAGATGTACATTTCAGTTCAGTTCAGCTCAGTCGTGACCGACTCTTTGTGACCCCATGAATCACAGCACGCCAGGCCTCCCTGTCCATCACCAACTCCCGGAGTTCATTTATTGACATGGAAAACATTCAGGATACATTGCTAATGAAATAGCAAGTATGAAATTCAGACTTAAACTGAAGAAAGTAAGGAAAACCACTAGATCATTCAGGTATGACATAAATCAAATCCTTTATGATTATAAAGTGGAAGTGACAAATAGATTCAAGGGATTAGATCTGATAGACGGAGTGCCTCAAGAACTATGGACAGAGTTTCATAACATTGTACAGGAAACAGTGAGGAAAACTATTGCGATGAAAAAGAAATGCAAAAAGGCAAAATGGTTGTCTGAGGAGGCCTTACAAGCAGCTGAGAAAAGAAGAGAAGCAAAAGGCAAAGAAGAGGAAAGATAAATCCATCTGAATGGAGAGTCCCAAAGATAGCAAGGAGAGACAAGATAGCTTTCCTAAGTGATCAATGCAAAGAAATAGAGGAAAACAATAGAATGGGAAAGACTAGAGATGTCTTTAAGAAAATTAGAGATACCAAGGGAACATTTCATGAAAAGATGGGCATGGTATGGCCCTAACAGAAGCAGAAGATATCAAGAAGGGGTGGAAAGAATACACAGAAGAACTACAAAAAATATAGCCTAATGACCCACATAACCATGATGGTGTGATCACTCAGCTAGAGCCAGACATTCTGGAACGTGAAGTCAAATGGGCATTAGGAAGCATCACTATGAACAAAGCAAGTGGAGGTGATGGGATTCCAGTTGAGCTATTTCAAATCCTAAAAGATGATGCTGTGAAAGTGCCACACTCAATATTTCAGCAAATTGGGAAAGCAGTGGTCACAGGACTGGTAAAGGTCAGTTTTCATTCCATACTCTAAGAAAGGCAATACCAAAGAATGTTCAAACTAACACACAATTTCACTCATCTCACACGCTAGCAAAGTAATGCTCAAAATTCTCCAAGCCAGGCTTCAACGGTATGGGAACTGAGAACTTCCAGATGTTCAAGCTGGATTTAGAAAAGGCAGAGGAACCAGAGATCAAATTGCAAACATCTGTAGGATCATCAAAAAAGCAAGAGAGTTCCAGAAAAACATCTACTTCTGCTTTATTGACTATGCCAAAGCCTTTGTCTCCTAAGAAACCTGTATGCAGGTCAAGAAGCTACAGATGTAACCAGACATGGAACAACAGACTGGTTCCAAATCAGGAAAGGAGTACATCAAGGCTGTATATTGTCACCCTACTTATTTATCGTATATGCAGAGTATATCATGTGAAATGCCAGACTGGATGAAGCACAAGCGGGAATGAAGATAGCCGGGACAAATATCAATAACTTCAGATATGCAGATGACACCACCTTTATGACAGAAAGCAAAGAGGAGCTAAAGAGCCTCTTGATGAAAGTGAAAGAGGAGAATGAAAAAGCTGACTTAGAACTCAACATTCAAAAAACAAAGATCATGGCATCCGGTCCCATTACTTTATGGAAAATAGATGGGGAAATGATGGAAACAGTGACAGACTTTATTTTCTTGGGCTCCAAAATCACTGTGGATGGTGACTGCAGCCATGAAATTAAAAGGCGCTTGATTCTTAGAAAAAAAGCCATGATCAACCTAGACAACTTATTAAAAAGCAGAGATAGGACTGATGCTGAAGCTGAAGCTCTAACACTCTGGCCACCTGATGCAAAGAACTCACTCACTGGATAAGACCCTGATGCTGGAAAAGACTGAAGGCAGGAGGAGAAGGGAACAACAGAGGATGAGATGGTTGGATGACATCACCGACTCAAGGGACATGAGTTTGAGCAAGCTCCAGGAGTTGGTGAGGGACAGGGAAGTCTGGTGTGATGCAGTCCATGAGGACATGACTGAGTGACTGAACTGAACTGAACTGAACAGAATAAATAAATATTAAATACATACATAGATATAAGCCTGGAAGGATATATACCAAAATATTCATGGAGAATATCTATGAATAATAGGAATATAGATAATGACTATTTCCTAGACTTCTTGAAATAAAAAGAATTTTTATATATCTGAGATACCTTCATAGAAGAAATCATTTTTGAGGATGGAGTAATTTAGGACATAAGATTATACAATTTTTTGGATTCTTAGGACTGGATAGAACCCAAGCTAAAGGGGGAACATTTCCAATCATAGGAAATTATCCAAATATAGATTTAGCAAACTTAGCCCTTCACTAGAGAGATGAACCATTTTATCTCTACAGAACAATGACCTTGAAAACAGCCTGAAAATGCCCTGTTTTTAGAAAAATGATTCTGATCAGGAACCAACAATGCTGCCTTCACTGCATCTGCCTGACTTCCCTAGTGGCTCAGTGCAAAGAATTTCTCTGGCAATGCACGAGACATGAGTTTAATGCCTGGGTCTGGAAGACCCCCTGGAGAAGGAAACAGCAACCCACTCCTGTATTCTTGCCTGGAAAATTCCACGGACAGAGAAGCCTGGTGGGCTACAGTTCAGTGGGTCACAAGAGTCAGACACAATTTACCAACTAAACCACCACCACCACCTGCATCCCTCAGAACAGCACTTTCCAATATGTTTTTGAGTAGTGACTCAGTTGAAATTTTCTCCCCAGCCTCAAATGTGCTAAACAAATTCAAAATCAAAATTGTTCCTTTTTAAATGAGAGGACAACTGTAAACTAAACGGGAAAAAAATAGATTTAAAAATCAGTGAAAAAAAATACAGGAAAAATAACTTTATTTTTTCTTTTTTTTTTATTATATTGGTTGGTTTTGCCATACACTGACATGAATCTGCCCCGGGTGTACATAAGTTCCCCTTCCTGAACCCCCTCCCACCTCCCTCCTCCCCTTATTCTCCCTCTGGGTCATCCCTGTGCACCAGCCCCGAACATCCTGTATCATGCATCGAACCTGAACTGGTGATTTGTTTCACATATGATAATAAAAGTCTTCTAGTTGTAGCCAAGATGATAATGGGAAAGACAACTGATAATTCTCCTGAGACTGGCTATCATAATATAGGGAAGGTTTGTAAAGAGCCAAAAGAATGGGCAGAGGTTCTCATATAAGGTAAGCTCTTTATCTGCCACTGAGTCTAGAGTTTTCTTTGACTGACTGTTCATTTTAGGAGAATGATAATGAGAGTAATATTCATTTTATTAATTTTTATCCCATGGCTCTTGGCATCTTAGCCCAAAATTGACCAAGGACATATGGAAGTGATGCGGATTATACCCCAAAGGACCTTTGCCAAGAATATCTTGAGGTTATCCCGACATTATTGGTTACTTTAAGGTAGCACTTTCCTGCAGGCTCTAGAATGCTTAAACTGCTATGTAAGTTGCTATAAAGGTTAACTTAATTGATTCCGAGAAAGACAAATACTTCCCTAGCCGGGCAGCAGCCATGTGAGAACAAAACAAAGCAAACTCTCTCTCTCTGGTAAGTTAAAGAATGGCAGGTTTCAGCAACATTTTCAAACATTATCATTTGCATAAAGCCACAGATCAGAAGAGTGACTTCTAGTACTTTACAATTCAAAAATCAACTCTCATTCACTGTTCCATTTATCATAACAGATGTTCTGATCAGCATTCCCAGGTCACCATGTACAGTGTACATGTTTATATAAATACAAGAGAAAAGAGGTTAAAACGTTGTGCCTCATTCAATACTGTCAAAATGAACCAATACAACAATTCACACAGGGGAACAGCAAGAGAGTAAATGCAAGCACTATAAATATACATAAGCCACAACCTAAACTGTTTCCCAGCCCAACATCCAAAAATGGATTCCTCCCCATAGACACATAAGAACCAATATATATCCCTAACTTCCTGCTATGACCTAGTTGAAGGTAGTCTAGAGGCAGAGATGGAATTTCCACTATGTTTGTAAGATGCTATGAATATGTATTTCGCTTTTGTCAGAGGACAACAAACATCCCAAAGTTCTAATTTGAGTAAAAGTGCCGTTTGTTTTTCTTCTCACATACCTGTTTCTGATGCATAAAAATGTGGCACAAAGTACACTTCAGAGGAAACAGAGAGGTTATTTATGGACAAACTCACAGAATGAAGATACAAAGAAAATGGTACAAATGTAAACAAAAATGTGCCTGCATGCTAAGTCGCTTCAGTCATGTCCAACTCTTTGAGACCCCATGCACCGTAGCCTGCCAGGCTCCTCTGTCCATGGGGATTCTCCAGGCAAGAACACTGGAGTGTGTTGCCATGCCCTCCCCTAGGGAATCTTCCTGACCAAGGGATCAGCATGCGTCTCTTACATCTCTTCATTGGTAGGTGGGTTCTTTACCACTAGCACCACCTGGGAAGTCCATAAACAAAGATACCCTTCCTCTAAAGCAAGGAAAGATTTTCTTGGGCTGTTAATTTACATTGCCTGCATCTAAATGCACCTAAGATTTCTCTGGTGTCTGTTTAAATTTCATTATTTATGTGCAGTACAAATATAGGAGACCTAATTATACTATATCACGCTTCTGTGAATTGACAGAGAAAATTAAAAAGCATCATAGTATAAGTAAGTACCAAGCCGGGCAGTGGCTCAGTCTGAGATTCTAGTTATGGACTTGGCAATTAAACGTTCTCTGCCTCAATTTACCAGGTTGTGAATTGAGGGCCTTCCAGGACCTGTGTGATGTCAAGGCTGATGCTATTCTTTTTATCTCCTTAATCCCAATGCCCAGCACAGTGCTTAGTCCAGAACAGATACTCAGTGACTATTTGTGGAGATGAATGAGTGAATCATGTCACGAATCAATGAATAATAAAAGTACCCATGAAATCCTTGCCACCTAAATTACTCATGACAACATGTCAGTAATTTGCATGACAAACAAAACTTTACAAATCCTGGTTCTGAGGTGAACGTGCATTTTCTGAAATGTTATCTAGAAAGTAATATTACAACCTCACATCCTAAATCCCCTACCAGTTCCCTCTGAATCATGTACCTGTCTGGAGGAAGCAAAGTTAATATAATGACTTAGCTGAGTCATCCACTGAGAGCCCAGTAATACAGGTAAAGTTAGAGACCTCATCCATGATCAAATTTCCACTGGTGGTGACTTAATTAACCAATGACCTTGTGCTGAACAGCAGAAATCATAACGGTGGATTTCTGTCAGCCTGCTGCCTTTCCTGTTCATGCCACATCCACTAGAAAATTATTATCTTCCCCAAGAATAAGAAGTGAACTCTACTTTATAGAAAGAGGTTATGTATTTGAAATAATCCAATCATTATATTTCTACCCTATGAAATTATTATGCTAATGAGATGCTCTACAAAATCATTTTCTATGACTTTTGTTCAAGCTTGGAAGAAAAGGTTAGGAAGAAATAACTCTGATTTCAACTTATACCAAGGTAATTATGGGAGGTATCTAGTCATCTAGTTAGAGGATACCTAAATATCTGCAAAAACAGTGAAAAATTGAGTTAAAAGACTTTTTAATGTTTTATCCAACGTTTAGCACTTTAAGAACACTATATAAGCTATTTTTTCTCTTTTAGAATCTTCCCCAATATGTATAGCTATTGGAAGGAAAATGAAAGAGAGAATGAATGCAGCCACAGAGGGAGAGAGAGGGGGAAGAAAAGGAAGGCAAAATAATACAAGAACTAATGACTCCACAGCACTTGATAAAGGGTACACTGTTCTCATAATCAAGCATAGATTTACTGTGAGTGAGGAAAGTATTAATACCATTCCAGTTTTAAAATTAAAAATTACAGTCTCATTCAGAGAAATTAAGTGACTTGCTCAAGATCACACAGTAGAAAGGTGATGGCATCAGGACTCAAACTCAGGTCTTTTGTATAAAAACATCAAACCTTTCCATTGTATTTCAGCCACATCATATGCATTTTGCTCAGAGAGAATGCAAGATAGGAATTCATTCAAAAATGTAAATGGTGACACCTTATCTCTGACAGAATGGTACACAGCCAGAAGGGAGAGGTACAAATCAATGGGATTATTTCATCCAGTAATTACACAAGATTCCAAAGATCATTAACAATGGTGAACTCTTCCCCTTTTACTACATATTGTTCTTTTCATTTCTTCAAATTTGTAGGTCTAGCTTAAATATCAAGGTTCAAGCCACCCATTGTTTTGAAAACTTAGTATGCTTAATTATGTGCTAAATTGCTTCAGTTGTGTTCAACTCTTTGCGACCTTGAGTTTGAGTCTGAGTAAGCTCTGGGAGCTGGTGATGGACAGGGAAGCCTGGAGTGCTGCAGTCCATGGGGTCGCAAAGAGTCAGACAGGACTGAGCGACTGAACTGAACTGAACTTTGCAACCCTATGAACCATAGCCCACCAGGTTCCTCTGTCCATAGGATTCTCCTGGCAAGAATAATGGAGTTGGTTGTTGTGCCCTCCTCCAGGGGATCTTCCCAACCCAGTGATGGAATCTACATCTCTAAAGTCTACTGCACTGGCAGACAGGCTCTTTACCACTAGCACCACCTGGGAAATCCATGCATAATTATATCAATACCTAAAAAAAGAAGCTATTCAATATTATTTTTAAATGTTATATATTATCATAAGGAAATTAAACTATCATATTGTGCTAAGAGCAAGAAAAATGTTCATTATCAAATAGGTCATTACATATTTAAATAAATTATTGGCTTTTTAAACTATCATTATGTGGCTAATTAAGCAATTTTTTTATCTTCTAACAGTCCTTCAGATGGCATAGTTTATCATCCTCCAGTGAAACTTCCCTTTGGCCATTGGCTAAAATGAATAAAATGAGTGTTAGAAAATTTGGAAAATCTCTATTCTTCTTAAAGGCAATATTTACATCTGCTAAACCTTAACATAACTTGAAATCTGTGTCATATATAAATTATACATCATGTATCAATTATACATTGTCTTGCCTTGTTCCTTATTTCTGCCATAACTTAATGTATGTTAAACTAAGTCCCCATAGATAATAGGAACCTACTGTACAGCAGAGGGAACTCTAGTCAATGCTCTGTTGTGACCTAAATAGGAAGGATATCAAAAGTGAGGATATGTGTATACATATAGCTGATTCACTTTGCTATGAAACAAACAAAAATTTGTAGAAACTAACAAAATATTGTAAAGGAAATATACTCTAATAAAATGTTTTAAAGAATAAAAAGCAACTGTACTCATATTTAAAAAAAAAATAAACTAGGCTCAAGAAACATCATGGCTCTCGTTAAGCAACTGGGAGATGTCTGAAAAATTTTAATTGATTTACTGTCAGTTACCAATACATCCATTGGGTTTTACTGCATTTTCCACATGTACCTGGTGTCACATTACAATTACACATTACATATAACATTGTTTTCACTTTGAAACACTTATATTTTAATTTTATGAACAGGGAAATTCTAAGACAAGTTTTCAAATGGTAGCAGTTAACCTTTTAATGAGAAGCAGGAGCTTCTAAATTTTCTTGGGATAATTTGTAACTAACTTTTTCTACTAACAAACATACATCCTTAAAAGGATTTCAATTCCAATTTTAGTACAATGCTACTATATCTTTCCAGGACATTTAGTTATAGACAAATATTTATACTTTACGAAAGTGCTAAAAAACTAATTATTATACCTTATGTTTACATTTTATACAACATAGCATCCCTTGACAACTATAATCCACTCTGAAGAGAAACTACAATTATAAAACTTTAGAAAATGCATGCACACAGTTTTTTTTTCTTATTCTTGGCAATTATAAAAGTAATTATGAACAAGATTGCTGGTCAGATGTGTGAAATTCCTGGTTGTTAAAGTCCCAGCTCATAGCCTCTGCTTTAATGAAATATGTCATACAATGCACAGTTCTCTAATATCATTTAACCTATAAATTGTGCTTCTGACCCTTTCATCACTCAAATAGAGAATACAAAGAATAGAATTCATTATAAATTCATGGAGCTTCTAAAACATGAAGAGATACTGGCTATAATTCATTCATGAGTTATTTTCAGTTTATGAAGGAAGGTCTTGCCAAAAGAGAGTAAAAGCAAAGTGCATTAAAATATAAAATTATATGCAGATTTTGCTGAGCATGGTCTTTAAGTTTCTCCATAAATAGTTCCAGCCTTATTCCCACTCAACCCTCCAAATTAAACCACTCTTTCTTTCCCATCATATACACATCGGTATCCCAATCAAAAATTCTGCTTACCAAAATTATGTTTATGCTATTTTTCTCTCCCACAACAGTTTACAAGATCTTGTCTTATCTACCAACTTATGTCTCTAACCTTTTCCCTCAGATCTTTAATAAAATATTCACTTTGCTTCTAAGGTAGCTGTGATTAAGCCAGTTAAATTAACTACTCTATCTACTTTGGCTTGATGTGAACATATTGGAAATTGAGAAATTCTGCTCTATTCAGTTAACAATGATGAGCTATATGTTGAATATCTGCACTCTTAGGTTCACATCCATTATTTTTCAGTTAAATGCTAACATCATTGAGATTGGGGGACTGTGTAATTGATTTGACTTTTGTTAGCACAAAGGAAATGGCAACCCACTCCAGTGTTCTTGCCTGGAGAATCCCAGGGACGGCAGAGCCTGGTGGGCTGCCATCAATGGGGTCGCTTAGAGTTGGACATGACTGAGGCGACTTAGCAGCAGCAGCAGCAGCAGCAGTAGCACAAAGGAAGTTAATATATTGAAATAATGCTCTAGACATCTATTATGCAAATGAATACAACAGGAGAATATATTCAACAAGAAAGAGATTGAGCATTTTGCATAGGAAATACAACAATGGCCATCTTATTCTGGAAGATTATTTCCTTTGAGTGGAGACTTAACCAATGTGATGTGAATCACTTAAAAATTCAAATCAGTGATAAATTCACATTACTGTTGGACATTCATTTTGGGAGATATGCGAAAGCAGGATTGTTACTTCTATACTGATTCTGTATACAGGTCAACACTACTGGTTTACCTTTCTTGTTTTTTCTAGTGTTAAATAACATTAATAAGGAATAGTACAGGAACAATAGTATTCAGAGTTGCTTTACTCCAATCCTATCACAGAGACACAAAGCCTTCCGTAAATCATCTAAATGCTGCTGCTGCTACTGCTAAGTCACTTCAGTCGTGTCCGACTCTGTGCGACCCCATAGACGGCAGCCGACCAGGCTCCGCTGTCCCTGGGATTCTCCAGGCAAGAACACTGGAGTGGGTTGCCATTTCCTTCTCCAATGTGTGAAAGTGAAAGTGAAGTCGCTCAGTCATGTCCAACTAGTAGCGACCCCATGGACTGCAGCCCACCAGGCTCCTCTGTCCATGCGATTTTCTAGGCAAGAGTACTGGAGTGGCTTGCCATTGCCTTCTCCGAATCATCTAACTAATGGGCCCCAAATATTCATGTTAAAATGTAGAGACACACTACTGTACTGTATTATCTCTAAGCTACCCTCCATCTCTAAAAAAGCCTATCATTCATTGATTCTCCCCCTCTGAGAATCAGTATAATTCAAATTCTTTAGATGAGAGGAAGAATGAAATAATTTCTGTTTATGAAGTATTAACTGGTGTCTTAAGCCATTAGAAAAACTGTTAAGAAAAATTCTTATTGTACTTAGTTGTCACTAAAATCCTATAAGCTGCTTACATACAATGAAAGTGAGTTTAACAAGCTTCAACATTTAGTAATAGAAAATCTAAAAGATTAATTCACCAATAAAAAAATAAATATATGATGATCAGTTTCCCCAGGAGAGAGACAACCAACTGATCAAAATGAGTGAATAATGGCTTCTGGTTTTAGAGTAAAGAAGTACAATTTGCTTTCGTGAGCAGAGAGGAAATAATTTTACGTTAATGTTGACTACTGGTGGTGGGTATATCTGTCTCTGTTTAGTGAAACACATTGACAAGGTACTTTTCTTCTTTTCTTTTTCCTTTTAAGAGGAGAGATCTTGAAGCAAGATAATAATAATAGCTAACATTTAATGATAGCTTTCTACCATACCACACTTTTCTAAGTGCTTTGCATTTATCAATTCATCACAGCCTTGCAAACATCATATAAGAAATTAAACCAGGACACAGAAAAATTAAAACTATTTCCCAGAGTCAGACGACTAATAAAAAGCAGAGGAAGACCAGCACCAATGAGACCTCAGTCCATTGCTCACACCCTTAAACACCGAACTACGTCACCACCAGGATGAGCAGAGAAAAAGCTATTCTGCTTAAGAAGTAAGAAATCAGGGTTGGAGATAAGGACAAGGGAACTAGGAAAAAAAGGTTGTAAAAAAGGGGCTTAGAACAATTAGAAAGCCAAGTTGATATGATACAAACAGGAGAGAATAAGTGAAAATGCAGGAGGACAGAAAGAGAGAACATTATCCACATAAAAAGAGGGAGATGCAATATTCTATTCTGCAGTCCACGGGGTCGCTGCAGTCTGTGCTGCAGTCCATGGGGTCGCAAAGAGTTGGACACGACTGAGCGACTGAACTAAACTGAATATTCTATTCAAATTTACTATATGTGTTTTACTCATTCAAGCACTCAGTAAATTCAATTATATTTCCTGTCTTTGTGTGGGTGGTATTTTGGGGTAATCAAAGAACGGAAACTTTTTTTTCATATTTGAGGAATGCAGTAAGAGCTGCAACACCTGAAAAAAATGGGAGAATTCAAAGGAATCAACTATAGCCAGAGATGATTGGGTAAAATGCCATCCCCACCCCTGCCAAAGAACCCTAAAGTTATTGGAAAAGACCAAGTGGCCCTGATGACATCTTTGTTACATTAATACTTAAATACTATCTCTTTAAGAGCTCTTTAACAAATCTTATACTGAAGATGGAGAAAATCTTTGCTATAATATGGATCTAAGGCTAATATACCAGTGGAACAACAGGGCAGGTGTGGGAACAGTGCAGGAAACAAAACTTGCTCTGAAACATAATGCTTTCTCACTTTTCTATCAAAACAGATCCCATTGCCTCAATATTGTTTTAAAACTGAGGATGTTCTAAATTATTTCATTCAACAAACTAGTATTCAGGATCTAGTTAATGCCAGGGACTAGATCACTGTATAAACAGTCAAAAGAATCCCTGCACTCATAAGCTTTACCTTCCAATAGCCTGAATCCTAATTCAGTATTCACTGCTAATCATCCTAAGTGATAGTGATTCAACCAGTGTCTTTTTTATACATACACTAAAATCAACACAAGGTTTGATAGGGATTTGCTTAAAATCACCTAAAGACTTTTCAAGAAAGAGTCTTCCATTTTAGTTATTGCATTTCAGAAACTACATGCATTTTTCTTAAGGAAAGCCCTGCTGAGACTTAGACCTTAATCACTGTTCCCACCTCCCTTACAGTTAAAATATTGCCTCTATTTAAGGGTTTTTGTGAGTACTTTTATGGTGAGATGGCAGAAGGTGAATTGGGTATTATTAATTATCTCTTATCTTAACCTAGACTATCATCAAGCCCATCTCCCAGAGACACTGAATCCTAAGTTCCACTCACTTCCAAAAGGTATACTTTTGCTCTTCATTTCAACCATATCACTTGATCCACCTCAATTCTTCCTGTCATTTTTTTTTTTTAATGGAAAGGACAATACCAATCATAGACAGTTGTGGTAATCACACAGAGGAACATAAATCAGATGTCTAGTGATGCAGAACCTAGTTTAAAACGATAAAGCCTGATACTGCTTACAACAAATTCAGTTCAGTTCAGTTCAGTCGCTCAGTCGTGTCCGACTCTCCGCGACCCCGTGAATCACAGCACGCCAGGCCTCCCTGTCCATCACCAACTCCCGGAGTTCACTCAAACTCATGTCCACAGAGTCAGTGATGCCATCCAGCCATCTCATTCTCTGTCGTCCCCTTCTCCTCCCGCCCACAACCTTTCCCAGCATCAGAGTCTTTTCCAGTGAGTCAACTCGTCGCATGAGGTGGCCAAAGTATTGCAGTTTCAGCTTTAGCATCAGTCCTTCCATTGAACACCCAGGATTGATCTCCTTTAGAATGGACTGGTTGGATCTCCTTGCAGTATAAGGGACTCTCAAGAGTCTTCTCCAACACCACAGTTCAAAAGCATCGATTCTTCGGTGATCAGCTTTCTTCACAGTCCAACTCTCACATCCATACATGACCACGGGAAAAACCATTGCCTTGACTAGACGGACCTTGGTTGGCAAAGTAATGTCTCTGCTTTTTAATATACTATCAAGGTCGGTCATAACTTTCCTTCCAAGGAGCAAGCGTCTTTTAATTTCATGGCTGCAATCAGCATCTGCAGTGATTTTGGAGCCCAAAAAAATAAAGTCTGACACTGTTTCCACTGTTTTTCCATCTATTTCCCATGAAGTGATGGGACCAGATGCCATGATCTTTGTTTTCTGAATGTTGAGCTTCAAGCCAACCTTTTCACTCTCCTCTTTCACTTTCATCAAGAGATTAAGCCTCTCAAATGAAAAGGTGAATTTCCAGGAAATGGTAATTGGTAGAAATGAAAATAATGAAAAAGATACCCGACTCTCTCTGCAACACAATTATTTCTTCCTTCATTTATTTTGCCTGAGAGTGAACAGAAAAGACATAGACAAAAAGGACAAAAAATAATCGGTTTAAAAACAATTCTGTCTGGGTCAATTGGCCACTGATCTGAGAAGCTTTTGGTGGCATGATGACCAAAAGGCCTTGTAAGAATATAAATGTCCAAAATTAGTTAAAAGTTTGAAATTGCTTGCTATGTGAATCATGACTTGAACAGATTCACAGACCTTGAGTGAAAGAAGAGTAGTGTTTCATACAATGTTTTCATATTCATGGATTTTGAGCTCCAGTGTGAAGGAAAAGAAGTTGTGAATTCCAGCTAGGCTGCCCCCAGGCCAGAGGTAAAGAAAGGAATGCAAAACACAGAGGGAAGAAATTGGTAGACAAAAAATCAGAGATAACCAAAAGAATAGAAGGCCTCTATAACAGGCCAATCTTATTCAAATTCAAGAAATTAGAGATTCCAGATGACTTCTGGTATGTATATGTGTGTATGAAAATACATATGCATACATACATATAAATATTTACATACATACATATGTACATAAATCTAAGTGTGTAATTTTGTTTTTACATCCAGGAAATCCCTGTTTGTACATTCAGGAATGCCATAAAGTCATGTTAGTTTGGTTTACCTGTAACCAAATAGACTGGCATCATCTGGATCAACAAACCATTTCCCTTAGGTCAAATCTAACCTGCCATCTGTTTTTGCAAGAATATAACATCAACTTTTGGCTTACATGTTGTCTAAGGCTTTTTTATGCTACAAAGCAGAGTAAAACAGTTGCAACAGAGTTTATGGCTTTCAAATTCTAAATTTTAAATTCTAAAACCTGGCTCTTTATAGGAAAAGTCCCTTGCCCCAGGTATCACCCTCCAAACCTCCTGCCTATTAGAGAACATTTACTGAGTGTCAATCATTATTATTTCTTCCCTATATTTAAAGGCTATTTTCAGAGCAGTTCTAGGTTCATAGCGACATTGAAAGGAAGGTCCAGGTATACCCCCTCCCTATCCCCACACATGCATAGCCTCCTCTATTATCAACAGCCCTCACCAGAGTGGTGTTTTGTTTTTTTGTTGTTGTTTTTTTACAATTTATGAGCTTACATTGACACAGCGTAATTTTTCAGAATCCATAGTTTACATTGGGGCTTCCCCAGGGGCTCAGCGGTAAAGAATTCGCCTGCAATGCAGGCGACCCAGGTTTGATCCCTGGGCCGGGAAGATCCTCTGGAGAAGGGAATGGCAATCCACTCCAGTATTATTGCCTGGAAAATTCCATGGACAGAGGAGCCTGGCATGCTACAGTCAATAGGGTCACAAAGAGTCGGACATGACTGAAGCGATAGAGCATGCACACATAGTTCACATCGGAAATAACTTTTGGTGGTATACATTCTATGGGTCTGGACAAATTTATAATGACAAGGATCCATCATTATTGCATCATACAGAATATTTTTGCTGCCCTAAGTGTCCTCTATTTATCCCTGCTACTCCACCACTCCCTATAACCCCTCACAACCAGTAATCTTTTATAGAGTTTTGCCCTTTCCAGAATATCATGTAGTTGAAATGATACAGTATGTAGCCTTTTCAGACTGACTCTCATCATTTGTTTAATAGACATTTAAGTTTCCTCCATGTTATTTCATGGCTTGATAGATCTTTTTTTTTTTTTTCTAACCCTGAATAATATTTTATTATCCAGATATACCACAGTTTATCCATTCCACTACTAAAAGGACATCTTTATTGCTTCCAAGTTTTGACAATTATGAATAAAGCTGCTATAAGTATCTATGCGCAGGCTTTGTGTCGACACAAGGTCTCAGTTTTTTTAAGTAAATACCAAAGAATATGATTACTGGATCATGTGATGTATAGTTTTGTAAGAAACCACTAAACTGTCTTCAAAAATGGTTGCTCCATTCTGCATTTCCACCAGCATTGAATGAGAGTTACTATTGCTTCACATCCTTATCAGCACTAAATGGTCTGGTATTCTGTATTTTGGCCATTCTAATAGGAGGGTTTTTTTCTGAAACTCTCTTGCTTTCTCCATGATCCAGCGGATGTTGGCAATTTGATCTCTGGTGCCTCTGCCTTTTCTAAAACCTGCTTGAACATCTGGGAGTTCACGGTTTACATACTGCTGAAGTCTGGCTTGGAGAATTTTGAACATGACTTTACTAGCGTGTGAGAATGAGTGCAATTGTGCGGTAGTTTGAGCATTCTTTGGCATTGCCTTTCTTTGGGATTGGAATGAAGACTGACCTCTTCCAGTCCTGTGGCCACTGCTGAGTTTTCCAAATCTGCTGGCATATTGAGTGCAGCACTTTCACAGCATCATCTTTCAAGACTTGAAATAGCTCAACTGGAATTCCATCACCTCCACTAGCTTTGTTCGTTGTGATGCTTTCTAAGGTCCACTTGACTTCACATTCCAAGATGTCTGGCTCTAGGTCAGTGATCACGTTATTGTGACTATCTTGGTCATGAAGATCTTTTTTGTACAGTTCTTCTGTGTATTCCTGCCACCTCTTCTTAATATCTTCTGCTTCTGTTAGGTCCATACCATTTCTGTCCTTAATCGAGCCCATCTTTGCATGAAATGTTCCCTTGGAATCTCTAATTTTCTTGATGGAGAAAGCAAGAGAGTTCCAGAAAAACATCTATTTCTGCTTCATTGACTATGCCAAAGCCTTTGACTGTGTCGATCACAATAAACTGTGGAACATTCTGAAAGAGATGGGAATCCCAGACCACCTGACCTACCTCTTGAGAAACCTGTATGCAGGTCAGGAAGCAACAGTCAGAACTGGACATGGAACAACAGACTGGTTCAAATAGGAAAAGGTGTACGTCAAGGTTGTATATTGTCACCCTGCTTATTTAACTTATATGCAGAGTACATCATGAGGAACGCTGGGCTGGAAGAAGCACAAGCTGGAATCAAGATTGCCAGGAGAAATATCAATAACCTCAGATATGCAGATGACACTACCCTTATGGCAGAAAGTGAAGAGGAACTCAAAAGCCTCTTGATGAAAGTGAAAGAGGAGAGTGAAAAGGCTGGCTTGAAGCTCAACATTCAGAAAACAAAGATCATGGCATCTGGTCCCATCACTTCATGGGAAATAGATGGAAAAACATTGGAAACAGTGTCAGACTTTATTTTTAGGGGCTCCAAAATCACTGCAGATGCTGATTGCAGCCATGAAATTAAAAGACGCTTGCTCCTTGGAAGGAAAGTTATGACCAACCTTGATAGTATATTAAAAAGCAGAGACATTACTTTGCCAACCAAGGTCCGTCTAGTCAAGGCAATGGTTTTTCCCGTGGTCATGTATGGATGTGAGAGTTGGACTGTGAAGAAAGCTGATCGCCGAAGAATCGATGCTTTTGAACTGTGGTGTTGGAGAAGACTCTTGAGAGTCCCTTATACTGCAAGGAGATCCAACCAGTCCATTCTAAAGGAGATCAGTCCTGGGTGTTCATTGGAGGGACTGATGCTAAAGCTGAAACTGCAATACTTTGGCCACCTCATGCGGCGAGTTGACTCACTGGAAAAGACTCTGATGCTGGGAAAGGTTGTGGGCGGGAGGAGAAGGGGACGACGGAGAATGAGATGGCTGGATGGCATCACCGACTCTGTGGACATGAGTTTGAGTGAACTCCGGGAGTTGGTGATGGACAGGGAGGCCTGGCGTGCTGTGATTCATGGGGTCGCGGAGAGTCGGACACGACTGAGCGACTGAACTGAACTGAACTGAACTGAATAGGAGGGTTATGGTATTGTACTGTTGTTTTAATTTGAATTTCCCTAATGTCAAGTCATGTGACAGATTTTTTTCATCCTTGTTATCTGTATGTTTTATTTGGTAAGGTGCCTCTTAAGGTTTCTGCTGCTGCTGCTGCTAAGTCGCTTCAGTTGTGTCTGACTCTGTGCAACCCAGAGATGGCAACCCACCAGGCTCCCCCATCCCTGGGATTCTCCAGGCAAGAACACTGGAGTGGCCCTTATTAAGGTTTGGTCCTGCTTATTTTTAAGATATATTAAGATGTTTGTGTGTTTCAGAAAGCAGTTCTCTCTCAGATGTGTCCTTTGCTAATATTTTCTGTCTGTGGCTTATCTTCTCATTCTCTTGACTTTTCTTCCTTTTTCCCCTTTTGTTTCCTTGTTTTTATCTCCCCATCATGTTCTCTAAAGTAACTATTTCAAACTTTCCATGATTTTGAAACATCTGTTGATGTCCAAACAATACTTCGCTTTTCTGCATCTTCAACTTCTTCTTTCTTTCACTTCCATTTTCCTCAAGTTTAACCACCCAAGTTTGCCCTGACTTAGCTTCCAGACATCATTATGTTGTTCAAATGCATTCTCATATGCTTCTTTGTCTACCAAAATTTTCTATTTTCCCCTCAAAACAACATAAAAATGTTCCTGCCATTCTGTAACTCACCACCTTATTTTCCTTGACCCATGTTTCTAAACTACAAATAGTTCTTTAAACATAACCCATATGCCACTGCCTATACTTTATTACCACCCACTTACACTGTAAATTTCTTCAATCTGGCTTTGCCTTGCTACTCCACTGAATTTTACTCAGAAGACACCAAGGACTAACTGATAATCAATTTTCTGTTTTCTTCCTCCTTACGATCTCTTTGGTAGCAGATTTTGTTGTGTCTTTACTGAAATTCTTTTCTGACATGGTTTCTGAGACCTTCTAAAATTTCTACCAGTACCCAAATAAAACACACTGCTAACTTTCCCTCAAACATACACTATACTTCTCAGCCTCAGGCCAATTTTCATAGTTCTGCTTTTTCTTTTTTTGAAATAAACAATGCTTCTATTGTAAGCACAAACTCTATCTACTTCAAGCTGTAATGCAACAAATCAGTCAAATACACAATACCAGTATAAAAGACCCAGGAGGACAAATATCTTTCTTATTCTCTGTTGTGTCACCAGTATCAGCTATATATTAAATAATAACTGAAAAAATGTGTTTAATATCTTAAAGAAAATTCAGAAATCATCTACTCCATCACTGTTTGACTTTCTCGTGCTGTTGTGAAATAAATAACTGGTAAAGGTGGAACATCAAAGCTCATTCCACTGCTTGTTTCCACACTTTCATGCTGCCTCTATTATTATTACTAAATTGTCATCTAATTGTTTTCTTCTCAAGGTATGTTTAAAAAAGTGCATGTGTGCTAAGTTGATTCAGTCATGTCTGACTGTTTGCAATCCTATGGACTGTATCCTGCCAGGCTTCTCTGTCCATGGGGATTCTCCACCCAAGATTACTGAAGTGGGTTGCAATGTCCTCCAGGGAATCTTCCCGAACTAGGAATCAAACCCATGTCTCTTATATCTCCTGTATTGGCAGGTGGGTTCTTTACCACTAGCACCACCTGGGAAGTAAGTAACTTACTAAATTAAGAAAATCACCTATTATGATTATCAGAAATTATGAGCTAGTTAATGTATGCTCCCATGTAATTTTACTCTTATACATATATGCCTTACCTCCCTGAGATTTGGTTCATGTGATGAGAGTATATAGGAATACAGATATATTTTTCTTAGGAGAGGGCTGTATTCATTTTAGAGAAATACTTATATAGAACATTCCATCTGTATTTTCTGTAATATTTTCCTATAGCATGAGAAAAAAGGTTTCCCAAATGTGATATTACACCTGCAGTAACATATGAAGCTGTCATCTATTCAAAGACTAAACCTTGCTCATTCGGAAGTAAAAAATGAAAAAAAGTCAACTTTAATATTACTTGGAGTCATCTCTTGGCAGCATATTCTATAATACCTAATTTTATGAGATTGTAGTGCCTCAAGTATGAGTTCCCACTCTTCCCACTAAAATCTGTTGACGACTTTTCATATTCAAGACACTATCCTAGGATAGAAATGAGCTTTGTAGCTTGAAGAAGTTTATAGTGTTATAAGAAAGGAGTAATAATATTAAGCAACTGGACTTTACTTTTCTATGTAAAAATGGTGATAAAATTTCCTGTCCTGCCCACCTCATGGTATTCTTGGAAGAGTCAGATGAGTACTGAAAGCACTCTGTAAAATATGAATCAATATACAAATCTCAATTATTGTTGTTATGATGAGTACATTATAGCAAATTATCAAAGACCAAAATGTGTTGAGCAATAAGGCCTGGGGCAGATGAGAAAGAAAAATCAACATGGAGCAGAGAATTAGGAAGTTCTAATTAAGAAAGTTGCTTCCATTTCCATCTCACCTCTGTCACCTAAGTCGAGACTTCGAAAATTGCCTATTAGTGGTCTTCCATCCCCCAGTCTCCTACTTTAAGTTACTACACTACTGCCAGCCCAATTTCTCACTAAGGTCTTCATAATACTTCTGTCAACACCTTCAAACATTCCTAGGATCTTGGAAGAAACAGTTTAAATTCCTTAATTATAAGCCTTTCAACCTTACCTCCAACTGCTCAGTGTCCCTAACTTTCCACTCCAACTAAATTCCTGTAGCAATAATTGTCTATATCATTAATTTGATAATTTATTTTTATTTGTTCCAGCAAAGATTTAATGTGACTCATTTGGCGATTAATCATGTAATATAATTCCTTGTGGCATCTGTTCTGCTGTTGCATCAAACTGTTACTTACATTTTCTTTTCATTTATACGGTTTCCTTTTAAAACTTACATTTTGGTCTCCCAGTCAGACACTAATTGTCATTAAAAACCAATACCATGTCTTAATCTTCTCTTTATACCCACTATCCAAGGATCATGCATATGATTTTGCTTCAGTTCTACAAATTTATTGATGGACAACACTGCAAAGCAGAGTCATTCCTGCTAAAGAGAGATGGATGATACAGTTTTTGTCTATGAAACACAAAATATATACGTATTACCAACTCTGCTCTGTGCCTTCTAGATTCCTTTCCAAGACTTTCAAGACTAAAGGACTTATTCCCTTGGTTGCTGGAAAGGTTGTCTACTAGCCTTCCCAGTAACTGCCTCTGCTGATGAGTTCTTCCCCCAAAGCACACCTCCTAATAAAGTCAACTTTCTGAAAACTACACAAATAAAAAATGTAGGGGGAAAGTTCTACCTCTAGGGCTAATAGAGAAAACCTAAAGAAGGGGCCACATTTTAAGCTCTTCCATTCCCTTGCCACAAGACTGATATTCAGACTTGCAGGAAAGGTCTGCCTTGGGTATCCCAGCTTGGAGCTGGCTCATTGGAAGCCAAAATCTGGATTGACATCAGAGTTCCCTTGAGCACCGTGGGCCAGAGCTGGTACATAAGAAGTTACCTGCTGGGTGGCATAGAGTAGAGTCAACCCACAACCACCGGGATACTGGAGAAATTCTCCAAAAATTGAGTGGAAAACTCACTGAAGTGCCAGCACTATTGGGTTCCTGCATGCCTATCCCCACATGCATGCTAAGTGTCATATTAGAAAAAGAAAGAAAAGATCTAAATAGACTTTTCTCCAAAGAAGACATACAGGTGGTCCCCAGGCACATGGAAAATACACTTAACATCACTGATTGTTAGAGAAATGCAAATCAAAACTACAGTGAGTTATCACCTCACACCAATCACAATGCTGCTGCTGCTGCTAAGTCACTTCAGTCGTGTCCAACTCTGTGTGATCGCATAGACGGAAGCCCACCAGGCTCCCCCTTCCCTGGGATTCTCCAGGCAAGAACACTGGAGTGGGTTGCCATTTCCTTCTCCAATGTGTGAAAGTGAAAAGTGAAAGTGAAGTAGCTTGGTCGAGTCCGACCCTTAGCGACCCCACGTACTGCAGCCTACCAGGCTCCTCCATCCATGGGATTTTCTAGGCAAGAGTACTGGAGTGGCTTGCCATTGCCTTCTCCGCCAATCACAATGCTGCTGCTGCTGCTGCTGCTGCTGCGTCACTTCAGTCGTGTCCGACTCTGTGTGACCCCATAGACGGAAGCCCACCAGGCTCCCCCATCCCTGGGATTCTCCAGGCAAGAACAGTGGAGTGGGCTGCCATTTCCTTCTCCAATGTGTGAAAGTGAAAAGTGAAAGTAAAGTCGCTCAGTCGTGGCCGACCCTTAGCGACCCCACAGACTACAGCCAACCAGGCTCCTCCATCCATGGGATTTTCTAGGCAATAGTACTGGAGTGGCTTGCCATTGCCTTCTCCGGCCAATCACAATAGCCATCATCAAAAAGATCTACAAACAATAAATGCTACAGAGGGTGTGGAGAAAAGGGAAATATCCCATACTATTGTTGTAAATTTGTATATCCACTATGGAAAACAGTAAGGATGTTCCTTTAAAAACTAAACATAAAGTTACCATATGATGCAGCAATCTCACTCATGGGTATATATCTGGAAAAGATGAAAACTCTAACTTGAAAAGATACATTCACCACAATTGTCACTGAAGCATCATTTAAAATAGCCAGGACACGGAAGCAACCTAAGTGCCCATCGACAGACAAATGGATAAAGATGTGGTACATATTCAGTTCAGTTCAGTTCAGTTCAGTCGCTCAGTCGTGTCCGACTCTCCACGACCCCATGAATCACAGCATGCCAGGCCTCCCTGTCCATCACCAACTCCCAGAGGTCACTCAAACTCATGTCCACAGAGTCGGTGATGCCATCCAGCCATCTCATTCTCCTTCGTCCCCTTCTCCTCCCGTCCCCAACCTTTCCCAGCATCAGAGTCTTTTCCAGTGAGTCAACTCATCGCATGAGGTGGCCAAAGTATTGCAGTTTCAGCTTTAGCATCAGTCCCTCCAATGAACACCCAGGATTGATCTCCTTTAGAATGGACTGATTGACTATTACTCACCCATAAAAATGAAAGAAATGATTCCATTTGCAACAACACAGATGGACTTAGAGAATATCATACTAAGTGAAATAAATCAGAAAGACAAATATCATGATATGACATATATATGGAATCTAAAAAACAGATATGAATATGTTTACAAAGCAGAAACAGACTCACAGAAATAGAAAACAAATTTATAGTTATCAAAGGGAAAGGAAGAAGGGATCAATTAGGAGAATGGGATTAACAAATATACACTACCATATATAAAATAGATAAACACTAAGGATTTTACTATGTAGCATAGGAACTATATTCAATATCTTGTAATCATTTGTAATGGAAAAACTTCAACATATATACATATAACCAATTCACTTTGCTGTACACCCAAAAATAACAGTATTACAAATTAACTACATTTCAATTTAAAAAAAAATAGAGAAGCCCTTTCCTGTGCTCTAACTTACAGTATTCCCCAGTGTCCTCTATTGACAAAATCTAACACTGAGTTACCTGACAAAGGAGAAATGTTTATAGGGTCCAGCTCCAGTATCACAAAATGGAGAGGTGAGGGAAGTGGATTTGGAGCTGATAGATTATAAGCTAATAACTAATGTAGTCTATCACAAGTTTACTTGATATGATAAGTAGAATTTGTTAAATGATATAAGAAGAAGAAGCACAAACTAATTAAAATAAACTATAGTTTTTTACTTTTTTTCAAATATACTGTGTTTTAAAAATAAAGAGGGAGGCCTGGCATGCTGTGATTCATGGGGTCGCAAAGAGTTGGACATGACTGAGCGACTGAACTGAACTGAAAAACAAAGAATTTTGCCCAAATGCATCCTGAGTATATTCTATAGACAGATAAATACATTTAGTTCTAGATAGGGCTTCCCTAGTGGATCAGATGGTAAAAAATATATATATACCCGCAAAGGAGACCTTTCAATCCTTGGGTCAGGAAGATCCCCTGGAGAAGGGAATGACACCCCACTCCAGTATTCTTGCCTGGAGAATTCCATAGACAGAAAAGCCTGCAGGGTTAAGTCAATGAGGTCACAGAGTAACTGAATGACTAACACTTTCACTTTTTCATATGTTTCAAAGCCAAGGAAAAATCAGTGTACCTTCTGAAGCACTAAAAATATTAACAAGTTATCAGGGTCCAGGTTATTGTGACTATTCTCTTCAAGTATGTAGACAAATTCACTTAGTAAATAAATAATTCAGTTACCTACAAGATCTGAATAAGAAATCTCTGTCTCCAACATACCTTTCTCCTGAGTTCCAGACACATTTAATCTGCTGTCTACCAAACACCTTTATTTGGATGTCTTATCAGTACCTCTAGAACTAACATCCAAATCTCAGTCAGATACTTGAAAATAAAAACCAAGCCTGAATATACTTTGTGCCAATTCCTGGAGTGTAAATGTTCCCAACATGGCCTCACAAATTTCTGACAATTTAGCAGTCATTAAAACAAGTCCTAATTACCTGTTCAGTGTCTTAGTGAATCTTCACTATAATATTCAAACCAAAAGCCTTGGTTTCACCTATTATATCTCCTCCCTCTTCACCACCCACTTCATTGTCTGCATTCTATCACTTCTTCGGCTCTGTTAGTTTCTCCAACCTGTGACTGCCTTTGTTCCCACTGCTACCACCTTAACATCAGGACGTTTTTGTTTCACTAGGGTAATTGGTATTCTTGCTTCCAGTCTCTCTTTCCCAAGGATTATTTACTGTGGCAAGAATGATCTTAATTTTTTTAGTTGAAATATAATGGACATGTAACATTATATAAGTCTGAAGTGTACAATGCTATTGATTTAATTCCTTTATTTATTGCAATATGATTATAACTGAAGTTTTAGCTAACACCTTTATCATGTCAGATAATCATATTTTCTTTTTTTGTGGTAAGAAAATTTCAGATGTACTCTCTTGGCAACTTTGAAGTATATAATACAGTTGACTATAATCATCATGCTGTACATTAGATCTCCATTAACTTCTTATTAATATTTATTAATACAAGCTGCAAGTTTGTATCCTTTAACCCAAGGGTTCCCAACCTCCAGGATCTAATGCCTGATGATCTTATGTGGAGCTGATGTAATAATAGAAACAAAGTGCACAATAAATGTAATGTAATTGAATCATCCCCAAACCATCCCTCCACCCCCATCTGTGGAAATATTATCTTCCATGTAACAGGTCCCTGGTGCCAAAATGTTGGGAACTGCTGTGGTTTAACCAGAATCTCCCTAATTCCCCATACCGTAGCCTCTGGTAACCACCATTCTACACTTTGTCTCTATGAATTCAGGTTTTTTATATTCCACATTTATGTGATATCACACAGTGCTTATCTTTCCCTCTTTGACTTTTCTCTCTTAGCAAAATACCCTCAAGGTCCATCCATGTTGCTGTACACAGCAGGAATGGTCTTTCAATGCACATGAATCTGATGACTTCACTTATATTAAAAAAAACTCATGTGGCTTTTGAAATGGAATATGATGATCTTTGGGCTTCCCTGGTAGCTCAGTCGGTATAGAATCTGCCTGCAATGCAGGAGACCTGAGTTCAATCCCTAGGTTGGGAAGATCCCCTGGAGGAGGGCACAGCAACCCACTCCAGTACACTTGCCTGGAGAATACTTATGAACAGAGGAGCCTGGCAGGCTACAGTCCATGGGATTGTGAAGAGTCAGATAATGACTGAGCGACAAAGCACACACACATGATGATCTTTATGACTCCTGATCAGCTGTCTAACCTCATCTTGCCTTATACCCTAATCCTTTTCCCACTGTGTACCCCAAACAACCTCCTTTTGCCTGACTTTCAGGCTTTTATATACACAGAATTTTCTGCTTAGATTGTTTTTTGTTTTTAATTTATACTTTTTTCTATATATTTTTTCTTACCAATGGCCTGATCAATTTTTTAATCAATTGTTTAAATTCATAATTTAATAAATTAGTAAATTCATCTACTAATTTCAAAGTTGTACCTATTTACAATCTAATTACTCTTTTATTTTAGTGGAAGTTGCTCAGTCATGTCCAACTCTTCGCGAGACCAGAGACAGTAGTCCATGGAATTCTCCAGGCCAGAACACAGGGGCTCTTCTCAATCCAAGGATTAAATCCAGGTCTTCTGCACTGTATGTGGATTCTTTATCAGCTGAGCCACCAGGGAAGCCCTTCTATTTTAAGTTGCATGCATATTTTACCCTAACAAAATAGTAAGTTAAGGAAATTTCTCCTCCTCTATGCACAGGTCTTCCCCCTAACAATACCCTTATACCTGTCTTGTATTTTATTTATATCTTTCTGTTAGCTACTCCAAAGTTATTTTTACAGCCATCAATTATTTACATTTGCCTATATGCTCAGCAATTCTTTGCTCACCACTGCTTATGTCTCACATTTTTTCTACCCAGTTTCAATTTCTTCTTTCTGAAGTATACTCTTTAGTAGATCAGAGAGTGTCTTTGCAAAATAGAAACCTCTGCAGTCTTTGTTTGCCTGAAAATGTCTTTATTTTAGCCTCAATGTTCATTACCAATTTAGCAACTTTGAATTAGAATTCTAGTCTGACAATTATTTATTCTCAGCACTTTGAAGATGCCATTCTCTTGTTTTCTAGCCTCCAATGTTGCTTTTAAAATCTCTGTTGTCCAACTAATTCTAATTCATTTGTTCGTTATGTCTAAAAATGGATTTATTTGTATGTAATCTGATCAGAACTCACTGTGGATTTCAATCTGGGGATTCATAAATTTCATTAACTCAAAATCCCTCAGTCATTAGCTCCTAAATTATCTCTTACCTATTCTATCAACTCCTTCTAGAAATCTTATTGCAGATAGATAGATTCTATCATTTCATTCTCCATATCTTTTACTCTCCCATATTGACTATCTCTTTTTCACTTGTACCTCATTTGAGGAATTATCCTCAGATATTTCTTCTTGAGCATGGTTTTGTCTAATTTTCCCTCTACCCATCTCTTATGTCTTTAAATTTTAACATCTATAATTTTCATTTCCAGAAAGCGCTACTTCGTTTTTACCCACTTTGCCTGTTAACTTTTTGTTTTCTCTTCATTCTTAAAAATTATTGCTAATAATTCTGTTTTCCTTTGAATCTCTTTGTTTTAAATATAATAATCCATTCAGCAAATTCTAGAATTATCCTCAACACTGAAAATACAAAGGTAAATAAAACACACAGAGTTTTGTCATCATTTTGCTTATATTTTATGGTCCTTTTCAGATTGTCCTTTTATCTCAAGTTCTCATGGATGCTGATGCTCCTATTTGTTATAATTTCTGTCACTCAAGTGGATGATTTTTGTAGTGGTGGTGTGGAGGGTCACAGAGCTCATCATTAGAGGGGTTTTTTCTTCAGTGGGACTCTGTGTACAGCAACTGGGCTAGAAGTATTCCTTCAGAGTAGTTTTTCATCTGCATTTGATTCTACCAGATATCCAAAGGATTTCATCATGTAAGGTCAATTTTTATGATATAATGTCCACGTTAAAATTCCTGCACCTTGAAGAGAGTGAAATTTGTATATCAAATCCTGTATGAAACAAGATTTGAGCTTTGATTTCTTATTTTAAAAAATGCTTTTTTTCCTCCATTTTACTTGTTTTGTTTTCCATCCAGAGCCTTGGACAGAACTATGTCTCCTACTTCTTTCTGTGATTGCACAGGTAGAGATTTTAGTTCCTAGTCTATGGAAGATTTAGCCCTCCCAGAGTTTAGCTTTATGCAGAGATCTCAGTTTTAAATTCATGAACTGACCTGATCAATCATATCCTATTCCAGATTGTGAATTAAAACCCAAGTACTTGATTGTTAGAGCCTAGCATTAGCACTAATGACTTAAACTCCAACCCTAAAACCCTCACTGCATTATCACAGCAACTCACATTGTTATTGCTTTAGGTGTCCTTCTTTTCCCCCTTGATATTATTAGAAAATAAAAAACAGATTTAGCCTTTTTGCTTGAAAGTTATTTGCCATTTTCTGTCTACCACATGGATGGGGCCATTTACACTCTGCCTGGAGCACCCAAGTCACTAGATACTCAATACCAGACAGCACTGTACATGTTCTTCCTGCAAGCAGGGCTTGTGTCTCTTTGTGACCCCATGGACTGCAGCCCACAAGACTCCTCTGTCCATGGGATTTTCCAGGCAAGAATACTGGAATGGGTTGCATTTCCTCCTCCAAAGGAATTTCCTGACTCAGTGATTGAATCCATATCTCCTGTGTCTCCTGCATTGATAGGCAGATTCTTAACCACCGAGCCACCTGAAGACTATCCTATGAGTATCTTATTTAATATTTACCTTATTATACTGTCTGTTTCTTTATTTGAATTGTGTCCTCTTTCATGAGTTGCATGAGATTAGGATACATACCTCATTCATCATTATGTGATAGCATAGTGCCTGGGACACAGTAGACACTATTTGTTGAATGATTAAATAATTGAATATATAAATGCATGAATTCATTTTATCATAGTGGATGAGGAGATTCACATTCTTACATATTCATACATACATATATAAACACAAACAATTTTGACATTTTAAAATTAATTTTATTTAAAAAACTGTGTTTGAGTTTAAATAAACACAGAGCCCTATAATCAACAAATTATTTTAAAATGTGATGGCAGTTATGGAATAAATTTCTGAAATTCAAAGATCTTACTAATTTATTAATGCTTATTATTTTTGAAAAAATCTCCATTTTTTTATATTATAATCATGCCTAAGGATTATCAGGATGTTACTATAAGCCTGTTAAATTAGTTATGTAGATGAGAAATAAGTAATTACAATGGAGGATTTCTCTACTTCACTTTTCAAATGAAAAAGATCCTTATTAGAGCTTAGGAAAATGAAAAATGCTGGTTTACTGATCATACTCCTTTTTCATGTAGTAAGCTCCCCATCTATTGAAATTTGGGGCATGTACCATTATATAAAAGTCAAGCCCCATGGTCTTGCATTTTTGCAACTTCTGACATATATGTGCACATGCTTCTAAATAGTTATTTCATTAAACATCTTTGAATACCCTGTTAAATGGTCCATAATGTCAGTTCCCTTTCTCTTTGTGTCTTCCAAGTAACATTGCTATAACATTAAATGATTATGTTGATTTTGAATTTTTTCTGCTATCTTCTTTAAAACTATTATAAAAATTTAAACTACAGTGCAGCATAGAAGCAGATAGGAATAGCTTTGATGCTGATTCACTTGACAAAGAGAAATTATTCCTCTCTTTGACTTTGTCTGGATTTTGCTCCTCAAGCAGTTTCCTATATCTGGATTTATTATGGCATGTTTTAAATGTTAGTTTTGCTACTGTCTCCTGATGTTAAGAAAATATTTTCTGATGCTGAGCATAGCAGCAGACTTCATTAGTATCCTTATTAAAAATAAAAAAAGTGCTGTGAAATTACATTAACGTAGACTGTTTTTATTTGAAAACTTGAGAAGTATGGGTTGCCTTATAGAAAAGCCTTCATCAAGAGGAAGAGAAACAAACCCTACTAATGCCAGAAAATAGTTTGAATTATATTTGATGGGAAAAACCACAGAGAGAAGTACAATTTATTTTCATATTGCATTTAAGTGCCCTGCTTTGCATCACCAAGTTCAAGAAAGCAAAAATATGTATTACAAATGAAGTAGAATTAAGATATTTCTCTACATTATAAATACAGATTTATGCCAAAATTTTACAATATTTTATATTTTTTCTTTAAGAGAAAATTTGGAAAATACAAAAGGCATTCCAAAAAGATCCATTTATCATTGCATTGATGCCTATAACAACATCAACTGCAGCTATCATGCCAATATTCAGTGACAAATGGCATATGATATGAAGAAATCTAGTTATATACATCTACATCATATAAAAATCTGCCATATAAAAAGACTTTTGCTCATATTAAAGCTACTTCTAATTTTCTCTGGCAGAGTAAGCAATTTATTAGGCAGCATGTTTGATGAGAGCAATTAAATTCTCATCTTTCTAGGATGGTAGAATCTTTCATGGATGAGACATACCACATCAAACAAAAGAACCAAATGAAATGAAAGGAGAAAAAAATCCAGTTGCACAAGTTTTCACTAAGCTAGTTTTTTTCTGTCTCCAGCTGTTCAAATAAACAATGGTCTACTTTATGATAATACTATTCTACATGGAAAACACACAAATAAATATCTAACTGAAAAAATTGTAGGTTCTTTTCATTGCTATAGAGATCCTTGAAAGACATCTAGGAAGTCCACTTCATTTGGTACATCACAGTTCAGAAGAGAAGAGGGCAAATTGTTTGTGTAAGGGCATTTGACTCGCAAGGATCAGCAATGTACTCAGTTGATTGTAAATAATAGGTCACAAGAAACATCTATGGTAATAAGGCAGAAAAGATCCTAAAAGGAATCCAAGAAAAGACATTTTATTCATCCATTTTTAGACTCCAATATAAGTGATAACATTATTTGTGATTTTCTGTCTGACTTATTTAACTAAGCATAATACCCTTCAGGTCCACCCATGTCACTGCCAATGGTAGAATTTGATTCTTTTTTATGGCTGGGTAATATTCCATTTTGTGTGTATATACATATTACATCTTTATTCATTAATCTGTTGATGGACACTTAGGTTGATTCCACATCTTGGCTATTGTAAATAATGAGTCTATGAACACTGGGGTGCATATATCTTTTTTAATTGGCATTCTCATTTCTTTCCAGATAAATACCAAGGAGTGGAACTGCTGGATCATACGATAATTCTAGTTTTAGTTTTTGAGGAACCTCTATACTGTTTTACACAATGACTGTACCAGTTTACATTCTTTTTTTTTTTTTTTGGTAATTAATTTTTATTGGAGGCAAATTATTTTACAATATTATATTGGTTGGTTTTGCCATACATTGACATGAATTCGCCCCGGGTTTACATGAGTTCCCCCTCCTAAACCCCCCTCCCACCTCCCTCCTCCCTTTATCCTCCCTCTGGGTCATCCCCGCATGCCAGCCCCGAGCATCCTATAACATGCATTGACCCTGAACTAGTGATTCGTTTCACATATGACAACATACGTGTTTCAATGCCATTCTCCCAAATCGTCCCACTCTCACCCTCTCCCATAGAGTCCCAAAGACTGTTCTATACATCTGTGTCTCTTTTGCTGTCTCGTATACAGGGTTATCATTTGCATCTTTCTAAATTCCATATATATGCGTTAGTATACTGTATTGGTGTTTTTCTTTCTGGCTTACTTCACTCTGTATAATAGGCTCCAGTTTCATCCACCTCATTAGAACTGATTCAAATGTATTCTTTTTAATGGCTGAATAATACTCCATTGTGTACATTCTTACAGTGTACTAAGGCTCCCTTTTCTCCATGTCCTTGTCAGGGTATATGAAGAAGCATCTACTACACATAACTGACATCTCCCACTCCCTTGATGTGTATATTCCACACACTTCTCCAACTGAAATGCATACTATTCTGTCTATATAATCTACCATTCCCATTGCTATATTGATTTGTTCATGTCACTCCTTCTGTCCTAGTAATGCTGTAATACCCATCTCATCTCTTCTAGCTGAAATCCTGCTATGTATTAAGGGTCCGTTATATATTAAAAGACAATTTATTTTAAAAGCCCATCCTATTCCCCTTAGCATTTTACTTCTTTTTTTTTTAATGCCCCTGTATTGTTTTATACAGCAGATATTTGTATGCTTTATTTCTCAACTTTGATTTTAAGTTTCTTGATAATTTTATCTTCTCTTTATTCTAAGCATCACCTAATCCAATGTTGTATGTTTAGTGCTCAGAAAATTATCACAGAATAAGTTAAACAATCAACAAATATTTGTGACATGCCCAATATTCCTGGGCAGTACTGTAAGCTCTTAAGATAAAGCAGTGAACAAAAAAAAAGGCAAAGATCCCTGCTCTCTTGGAAGTTACATTCTGCTGGAGGAAAAAATAAGTGAACAAGGAAAATATACAATATGTGAAAAGGTAGGGATTATTATGAGGGAAAAGAAAACAGGGAAGAAAAATTTGCAGTGCTAGGAGCTAGCTGTTAATTTTAACAGATGATCAGGGAGCTGCTGACTGAGATGGTGACAATGATACACAGACCTGGGAGAGGTCCCAAGAGGGAGCTATCCAACTGTCTGAAAAAAGAGCACCAGGGGAGAGGAAACAGCAAAGTGCAAACACGCACAGGCTGGCGCTTGTCTGCCATGTCCAAAAAAGAGCAAGGAGGTCATAAAAGCTGAAGGAGGGAAGGAGAGGGGAGTCGTTGCCGAGGGCAGAGAAGTCATGGAGGGGACTGATGCTAAGGTAGGACCTTAGAGGTGATTGTAGGGATTTTATTTTTTTCCCAGCAGACTACTACTCTGATTTTACTTACACTTTGGAAAAATTATTATGCTGTGTTCAGAAGAAACTGAATGGGGGCAAGAGTAGATACTGGGGGACTAGTCGGAGCCTCTTAAATCAGTTCAGTGCAGTTCAGTTACTCAGTTGTCTTCGAATCTTTGTGATCCCATGGACTGCAGCACACCAGGCCTCCCTGTCCATCACCAACTCCCGGAGTTTACCCAAACTCATGTCCGTTGAATCGGTGATACCATCCAACCATCTCATCCTCTGCTGTCCCCTTCTCCTGACTTCAATCTTCCCCAGCATCAGGGTCTTTTCCAATGACTCAGTTCTTTGCATCAGGTGGCCAAAGTATTGGAGTTTCAGCTTCATTCCTTCCAATGAATATTCAGGACTGATCTTCAGGATGGACTGGTTGGATCCCCTTGCAGTCCAAGGGACTCTCAAGAGTCTTCTCCAACACCACAGTTCAAAGCATCAACTCTTTGGTGCTCAACTTTCTCTATAGTCCAACTCTCACAACCATACAAATGCCCCATATACAAGACTCTGATTAGGTCTTTTGGCATCAGTGCACAAACCAATCCATGATGGTTTGGTTTCTGGCTAATCATGTTCTATAATAATGCACAGACTCAAACAAAATGAAATACTACAGTGCCAAATGTATTCTGATCTTCTCATTTTAGACAATAATGTAGAAAATGCATAGGCAGAGTTCAGATTTAACTTGCTGCTGCAGGATGGTTCCTAGCATATCTTCAATTAATACACAGGGCACATATTTCAGTTCTCCCAAGTCCTCCAGCTTGTTTCTTATAAATTAGGCATACTTTTATATAAGCCTGGGGCTTCCCAGGTGGCAAACTGGTAAAGAATCTGCCTGCCAGTGCAGGAGATGCAGAGACGTGGGCAAGGTCGCTGGGTCAGAAAGATCCCCTAGAAGAGGAAACGGCAAGCCACTACAGTATTCTTACTTGGAAAGTAGGACAGAAGAGTCTGTAGCTTGGTGGACTACAGTACATGGGGTCGCAGGGAGTCAGACATGACTAAGCACACAGGCAATGCCATAACAGTGAACTTGTAAGTCAGTGGAACACAATACAGAGTCCAGAAATAGACCCACACATATCTGGTCTTTATATCTTATATAAGCCAAGAAAAAACAAAAAGAGGGAAAGAAGACTATTTAATGTTGTGGAGAAATGAACCAGTGTATCCCTTGGCCCTAGTGAAATGTACTGTTGGATAAAAAACAGGTCCCAGTCTATCTTTTTAGGGAGTACTTGAGGTGAAGAGTTGGATTAAGAGGTGCGATTCATCCATGCTAGACGAACAAGTTGTCAGCTACAGCAAGTCAAGTTCATGATCAAGACTCAGACCTTTTGTAACTGTTCCCACTCTAGCTATATATCCCAGCCCACACACAGGAGCCGTCTGTCCATTCATCACATTAATGGTAGCTTTCCTATGGTCCTTCTCTCTCAAGGCTGTTTCATTATAAGCAAGAGATTATATATATTACATTGACTTATCTCTTTCTAAGACAAAATGAGATCTAATTAACACTTAACTAACTTCATTATCATACAGCAGGAAACAAAGTTTAATAAATCACCCATAGACCTTTTTTCTTTTTTCTGAGACTTTTATGGAGTCTCAAACTTTATTTTTTTTTTAATTGGAGGCTAACTATTTTACAATATTATATTGGTTGGTTTTGCCATACATTGACATGAATCCACCCTGGGTGTACATGAGTTCCCCCTCCTAAACCCCCCTCCCACCTCCCTCCTCCCTTTATCCTCCCTCTGGGTCATCCAAGCACACCAGCCCCAAGCATCCTGTAACATGCATCGATCCTGAACTGGTGATTCGTTTCACATATGACAACATACATGTTTCAATGCCATTCTCCCAAATCATCCCACCCTCACCCTCTCCCACAGAGTCCCAAAGACTGTTCTATACATCTGTGTCTCTATTGCTGTCTCGTATACAGGGTTATCATTTGCATCTTTCTAAATTCCATATATATGCGTTAGTATACTGTATTGGTGTTTTTCTTTCTGGCTTACTTCACTCTGTATAATAGGCTCCAGTTTCATCCACCTCATTAGAACTGATTCAAATGCATTATTTTTAATGGCTGAGTAATACTCCATTGTGTATATGTACCAAAGCTTTCCTATCCCTTCATCGACAGATGGACATCTAGGTTGTTTCCATGTCCTGGCTATTATAAACAGTGCTGCAAGGAACATTGGAGTACATGTGTCTCTTTCAATTCTGGTTTCCTCGGTGTGTATGCCCAGGAGTGCGATTGCTGGATCATATGGCAGTTCTATTTCCAGTTTTTTGAGGAATCTCCACACTGTTCTCCATAGTGGCTGCACTAGTTTGCATTCCCACCAACAGTGTAAGAGGGTTCCCTTTTCTCCACACCCTCTCCAGCATTTATGGCATGTAGACTTTTGGATAGCAGCATTCTGACTGGTGTGAAATGGTATCTCATTGTGGTTTTGATTTGCATTTCTCTGATTATGAGGGATGTTGAGCATTTTTTCATGTGTTTGTTAGCCATCTTTATGTCTTCTTTGGAGAAATGTCTGTTCAGTTCTTTGGCCCATTTTTTGATTGGGTCATTTATTTTTCTGGAATTGAGCTGCAGGAGCTGCTTGTATATTTTGGAGATTAATCCTTTATCAGTTGCTTCATTTGCTATTATTTTCTCCCATTCTGAAGTCTGTCTTTTCACCTTACTTATAGTTTCCTTTGCTGTGCAGAAGCTTTTGATTTTAATTAGGTCCCATTTGTTTATTTTTGCTTTTATTTCCAATATTCTGGGAGGTGGGTCTTGAAGGATCCTGCTGTGATTTATGTCGGAGAGTGTTTTGCCTACATTCTCCTCTAGGAGTTTTATAGAATCTGGTCTTACCTTTAGCTCTCTAATCCATTTTGAGTTTATTTTGGTGTATGGTGTTAGGAAGTGTTCTAGTTTCATTCTTTTACAAGTGGCTGACCAGTTTTCCAAGCACCACTTGTTAAAGAGACTGTCTTTTCTCCATGTTATATTCTTGCCTCTTTTGTCAAAGGTAAGGTGTCCATAGGTGCGTGGATTTATCTCTGGGCTTTCTATTTTGTTCCACTGATCTATATTTCTGTCTTTATGCCAGTACTACACTGTCTTGATGACTGTGGCTTTGTAGTAGAGCCTGAAGTCCAGCAGGTTAATTCCCCCAGTTTCATTCTTCTTCCTCAAGATTGCTTTGGCTATTCGAGGTTTTTTGTATTTCCATACAAATTGTGAGATTATATGTTCTAGTTCTGTGAAAAATATTGTTGGTAGCTTGATAGGGATTGCATTGAATGTATAAATTACTTTGGGTAGTATACTCATTTTTACAATATTTATTCTTCCAATACACAAACATGGTATATTTCTCCACAGTTCCTTGTTACGTGATACTGCTAAAAGATTTAATTAAGTTATTAAAAAGGACACTCTAGGTTAGTTTCTAAGGCTTATCTCAGTAACCAGTCTTCAGATAAAGGTCGGATGCTCTATAATGTACAACCAGGAGATTAACACCAGACTATAATCATTTAACGAATGAAGTCAGGTGACTTGGGGTATACCAGGCTTTACCTAATGAAAGTTCTTGACTTATAATTCTTATTTGACTAATAACTGCTAGCTATGGCTATATTATTTTCTATGTCACTTGTTTCACTGAGCCTGTGATATAATGCTGAACTGACAGTTCCATATGAGATCAATAATTGTAATAATGTGACTCTGGGTATCGGAAAAAGCAACAAGAGGAAATATTTTCCTGGACCAGGAGGCTAGTAAGACAGTGGTCCAGAGACTTTTGCCACTTGCAAGGCCTGGTCCAATTTTAGCACACTGAGTGGCCCATCACTTCCCTAGACCTGGGAATGAGCCTTCCCAACACCGTGGGACACAATGGCCATGAAACGGTGTCACATGGTCAGATATGTGGCTATGAAGGGACCCTGCTGACTGGAAGTTGGTACTTGCCAGCTGCCTCTACAAAGATTACATCATGACCATTGCAAGCTGCTGACCTTCAACACCCCCTGAAAGAAGTTCAGGGTGAAAATCAGGAATGAGGCACTCCGTGCTCTGAAAAAAAAAACAAAAAACTGGCAGAACAGGCCTTCAGATAGTTAGATCTTTTCAGAAAAAGGTTTTATGAGTTCCAATTCTTGCATTTTCTCATACCCAGAAAAACACTGACATCATTAATGGTGAAATCTGCTTTGGCTGTTAAAAAACTTTTTTTTTTTTTACAATTAAAAGTCAAAATAGAGTAGCTATGGTTCAGACATCCTGGGAAATAACTATTTCCCAGATATCTTGAAAAATGATATTATGGGTGTGATTTCAGATTAGACGCTGTGACCTAATGTAGAACTTAATGCTCCTGTAATGCATTTTTGCTTCTGTACTTTGCTTGCTGCTCATAAAACCAAAGTTACTCCATTTTAAGATAAGGTTGTTTTTAAGTAAATATTCCTAAAATTGTTTTTGAAAAAATAAAAAAAAAGAAAATAATTAAAACTGTAAAAAAAATATAAATAAATCACCCATTCTTCTAATCAGTTATATTGACCTATGTTTTTCATTCGCAATACAATTTGAGACAGACTCACTCACATCTACCCTAAATAGCCAAGGCTCCTGTTTTACTGAATGTTTTTATATAACATTTGGTTTTCTTTTGTGATTTGAAACTTTATTTAGGTTTAGTTAAAGGCTATCGAGATATTATATATGTTCTAATTTGAGGTTCACTTGTGGATTATCACTTGGACTGCAAGATCAAACCAATCAATCCTCAGGGAAATCAGTCCTAAATATTCATTGGAAGGACTGATGCTGAAGCTGAAACTCCATTACTTTGGTCACCTGGTGCAAAGAACTGACCTCTTGGAAAAGACCGTGATGCTGGGAAAGATTGATGGCAGGAGGAGAAGGGGATGACAGAGGATGAGATGCATGGCATCACTGACTCAATGGACATGAGCTTGAGCAAGCTCCGGGAGTTGGTGATGGACAGGGAACCCTGGCATGCTGCAGTCCATGTGGTCACAAAGAGTCAGACACAACCAAGCAACTGAACTGAGCTGTGGATTATTCTCTTATTTAAAAGGAAAATTATGCTTTGTGTGAATATGTGGATTACTTGGAATATTATTTGATTAATATTTATGATTTGGAGACTTTTCATAAAAAATGTTATGCTATTAAAAGCATATAATATCATGTTACTTGCTATTATTTATATAGATTTTTAATGACATATTGCTGACCTGTGAAACTAAATACATCAATTTAATTAAAGCTATTTCTTTACAGTGCAAAACAGCCAATTAAATAGCTTCCTTTAAGAACTCCTTGAGTCAGATGCAAAGTTACATTTAGCTTCATTTTTTTTTATTTACCCATATGTAACCAAGCAAACAAAATCTAATCAGCAACCTATTACTTGATTTTTAATGATACCTTTAAAACACCTATATTCTAATCCCAAACATCATTGTAAAGACATTTCTTAAGCAAGGCTGAAATTCTCATCATTTGCTTCTAAAAACAAGCTGATTAGACTGCCAGATATAAAAACAGGATGTGTTCATTGTATATTTATAGAATGAAGTTTTTTTTATATATCAGAAGATTTTTTTTGGAAATGACTATTTTTGTGACTCTCTAGTACTGTACCTGCTCAACAAAACTCTTAGATAAAAGCCAAACTTAAACAAGTAGCCAAAATTTAGAGTTCAGTTACTCTAAATATGAGGGCTTCCCGAGTGGCTCAGAGTAAAGAAGCCACCTGCAATGTAGGAGCTGGGGGAGATGCGGGTTCGATCCCTGGGTGGGAGAGATCCGCTGGTGGAGGGCATCACAACCAGTATTCTTGCCTGAAGAATTCCATGCACAGAGGAGTCTGTGGGCTACAGTCCTTAGGATCGGGAAGAGTCAGACACGGCTGAAGTGACATAGCACCACACTCTATATTAGGCAGCAATCCTCCTTATTTGCACAGTAAAATAATATATAAATGCTATTTTTCTTAAATACCTTGTATTTCTCTTATGTTCTGGTAGGCAAATAGCAAAAGAGATTAATTTAGCATTAGAAAGTGAAAGTGTTAGTGCTCAATGGTGTCTGACTCTCTGGAGACCCCATGGACAGAGTTCACCAGGCTCCTCTATCCATGAGATTCTCCAGGCAAGAATACTGGAGTGGGTTGCCATTGCATTCTCCAGGAGATATTCCTCACCCAGGGATCGAACCCAGGTCTCCTGAATTGCAGGCATAGTCTTTACCATCTGAGCTACCAGGGAAGTTAACATAAAAATTAATTTCTGTGCATTACATGACAAGTATTTGCCCAATGTGTATCACCCTAGAGATAAATATAAAAATCTTGATAAACATGTCAATTTCCTACACACAAACACTAGGGGTGAAACATACTTACCAAAGATAAATAATTCCTCTGGGAAAAAAAGAAGGCAAAAATGGTGATTAATTATAATTCATACTGATCCTAGCAGAATATCAGGTTTAGATGTCTTAACAATTATCACTACATAAATAATACAAATACTACCATGATTACAGCAATAACTGAAGATTTCCTACAGATTACAAGTTCCTTCATGTTCACAAAATTTAGAGCAAGAAGCATGGTTTGAAGTACTCCCTTGATGTAGTGATTCCCTTGTAAACCCTGCCAATGCCTACTGGCATTACCAGTACAAAGCAAGATTTTTTTTTTATTCTTTATCAGTGGTAACTGAGCACCTTGGAGAGCATGTGTGGATATTTGACATGCTCAACAAACCACCCATGTTTATTACACTGTAATTTGCCCTGCTGCTGCTGCTGCTAAGTCACTTCAGTTGTGTCCGACTCTGTGTGACCCCATAGATGGAAGCCCACCAGGCTCCCCCGTCCCTGGGATACTCCAAGCAAGAACACTGCAGTGGGTTGCCATTTCCTTCTCCAATGTGTGAAAGTGAAAAGTGAAAGTGAAGTTGTTCAGTCGTGTCCGACCCCCAGCGACCCCACGACTGCAGCCTACTAGGCTGCTCCATCCATGGGATTTTCCAGGCAAGAGTACTGGAGTGTCTTGCCATTGCCTTCTCCGGTAATTTGCCCTACTAAAGCACAAATTTTAGATTCAAATACTCTGGTTGTTTAGCAGAATGACAACTGTTTATTAGTTAGTCTTTCCAGACAAGTCTCTAGATTGAAAGCAGAGGTGGAAATACAGAAATTCTGACATAGGTTACCCAGAAAAGGAGCCTTTAATGCCAGGTGATGGCATGAAATTAAAATGACAATGAAAGGACACACAGAATAGGCTACAGATGTTAATTTAAGACAATATAATGCAAAATGTGGCCAGCTGCAAAAGCCCATAATCAATCTCTTGCTTTACTATGTGACAATTATAAAGCCAGAGCTTAATGGTTTTAATAAAAACAAAAACAAAATTACTGTGTCTTTGAGAAAGCCTCAGCAATGTGTTCAATTAATGGAATTAAAGAACAGAATACTGTTTATATTTTCTACGTGAAATCACGATTTGACTAAAAGCAAACCAACCAAAAGGAAGAAAAAAAAGCCACATACTGGTATGTTTCTTCTCAGATTACCAACAAAATAAAGATCTATTTACTAATATGGAATGGTTACTTCCCAAATGCAACAAAATTCCCAAATGAAAATAATATAGAGCTTATGGACTTATGGTATGATCATTTACATTTTATACTACTGTACATATTTATTTTCTTTTATTTAATTGAATTTTTTTTTAGATATTGTTTAATTTTTTAACCTGTATTTAATTAAAAGCCTGGTCTGCATTACACACATATATACTGAATTAACCTAAGATTACCTAATATAATACTGTGTTGTCACCATCTATAATGAGAGAACTTAATTG